>NC_054494.1:9636203-9758703 GCF_017639515.1 Carcharodon carcharias | reverse complement strand
GATTTTCCTTGGAGTAAGTTAATGGTGCATCATGTCTCCCACCAGCTGTTTTCTCCTTCAAAGTAGTGTCTCATTGGGAAGAGTGAGGATGTTGGTAGCCTTGTATTTCATAAGAGAATGCTGTTTGTTCTGTATTCTTAGGTATAACCCAGTAATGGCCATAGAGCTGACAGTTGAGTCATGCCAAATGTAGGTTTCCAGTGTCACCTTGTATGATGTTGGAGCTGATCTGCTACATAATCTCTCACATATGCATGGAACTCATGATATTCTCAAAAAATAATTTTAAGTGCCTAGGCTCATTAATAATTTCCCCTCAGCACCTAAATCTTGTAAAGTATAAAATCATGGGGCTTGCAGCAATGAAAAGTCAGGCCCTAGCCCATTTGCTTTGCTTCACTCAGTTGTTGCTACTCGGTGTCTCCTCAACTTGCTCCTCATCACTTGTGCTCGGTGCTTCAGCAGCTGCCCCCTCCAGACCCTCTGACCCTGATTTTCCTTAGGTTGCTGTCTCCAAGATGATGCCTGGATGTGGCCAGAACTGTTGGACACACGGTCATGTGATGTGACAAGTTTCTAGTGGCAGGCGCATCAGCTTGAGAAGATCCTGCGCAAAGAGAAAAAGAGAACGTATTGGTATGATCCAGATTGAAAGATTCAAGGGTAACACATTGTGTTCCACTCTGCTGCCGACCAGATATGCCTCTGAATTGCTGAGTGAGTGAATTTGAAGGAAGAATATGAAGAAACTTAAGCAGGCACTTGCCTTTTAGGGCTGGGACAAAGCCACCAGGCCCTCCCTGGCCAATGTCCTCAACCCCCAAGATTGTCAGAGCGAACTCCTCATGATAAGTGAGGCAGTGCAGGTTGCCCGTGCCATCACCAGTGCAAGACCACCCTCTAAGATTATGGATCTGGCAAACAAATCATGTACTTTCAGCAATTGGATCTAACATGAGAGTCACCTGACTGACCAACCTACATCGCATTCTGAAGAGCTGGCTGTACAATAGCTATGTGAGCTGCCCTTTTGACTAGGAGGGGGATGGGTGCAGCATGCAGCAGCTGAGCATGCCTTTGGGAACTTGATTCTGCACAATGTCCTAACAATTACTGACATAGAAGGCCATTGGCTTTCTATCACCAAGACTGCCCACTTCCACCTCTGCAATGTCGCGCAGCTCTGCCATCTTCTGCTGAAACCCATCACCCATGTCCTTGTTACTTCCAGATTTGACTGCACCAATGTTCTGCTGGCTGGCCTCTCATCTTCTGCTTTCGTCGGCTTAAACCCATCCAAAACTCTGCTATCTGTATCCTACCTCGCACCAAGCCCTATTCACCCATCGCCCCAGTGCTTGCTGACCTAACCTGTCCAGCAATGCCTCGACTTTAAAATTCTCAGCCTCATGTTAAAATCCCTCCATGCCCTCACCCCACCATATGCAGTAACCTCCTTCTGAGATCTCTGCACTCCTCCATTTCTGGCCTCCTGCATATCCCTGATTTTTATCACTCCACCATTGATACCAAGCCTTTAGCTATCACAGTTCTGAGCTCTGGAATTCTACCCCGAACCTCTTTGCCTTTCTGCCTCTCTCTCCTCCTTAAAGACGCTCCTTAAAACCTACCCGTTTGACTAAGATTTGGCCACCTATCCTAATGCCTCTTTATGTAAATCAGTGCCAAATTTTCCCTGATTACACTCCTGTGAAGCACCTTGGGATATTTTTATTACACTATAGGTGCTTTCATAAATACATGTTGTTGTGTTTTGGTGTGCAAGACATATGGGGTATGCCAATGTTTCCTTTTCATGAATCATTGTTGATGCTGCACCGCATCGAGTATTCACTGCTTATGCCATGAATATTATGGACATGGGTTTACTTTGAATTTACAAATATGGACAAACTTGGTTTGGTATTCTACTTCACTCCACAAAGTACCTTCCTCACCCACTGTGAACTTAGGACTCTATCAGCCATAGTTTCCAGTCTGCTTAACATATGACTAACCTTTTTTGCCCCATTCCCAAAAAGAACAGCCAACACTTCCTCATCAAAGGGGGCAATTCAGGCATCTGATCCTTGGTTAAATTCCACTTACAGCACCAGTCAGCCTCAGGAACCATCAGGAAATTGGATAGAGAAAACACAGGGATACAGATGCACAAATCACAAAAGGTAGCAGCACAAGTTAATAGGGCTATGAAAAGAAATCAAAAATGTAGTGGAGTTCTCCAGGGGTAACTGTGGAAAGCAGGGGATTTATGCTAAGCTTGCTTTGAACCTTGATTAGATCACTTAGAACACTGTAAACACTTCTGGCCTCCATGATAAAAAGGATTTTGCAGAAGGTACAAAAGAGATTTCACAGGGATAATACCAGGACTGAGAGATTATATCCATCAGGAAAGATTGAACAGCCTGGGGCTCATTCCCTAAGGAAGAGAAGGCTGAGGAGTGACATTAGGTCTTTAAGATTATGAAATGGTTATGAAAGTAGGACAAAAGTAGAGAAGGTGTCTCCAATTGTGGGGAGAACGCAACCAGGCATCATGAATAAAAAATTAAAAAAGGGAAAAGGGACCTGGAATGGGCAGGTTGTCTTATAAGGAAAGGTTGGGCAGGTTAGGCTTGCATCCACTGGTGTTTACAAGAGTAAGAGGCATCTTAATTGAAACGCATAATACTCTGAGGGGTCTGTACAAGGGTGGATGTGGAGATGATGTTTTCTTTTGTGGGAGAATCTGGAGATAGCGATCACTAGCGCTAGGGGTCACCCATTTAATACAGAGATAAGGAGAATATTTTTCTCTCTGAGGGTTGTGAGTCTGGAATTCTCTTCCTCAAAAGGTGATGGAAGTAGAGTCTTTGAATACTTTTAAGGAAGAGGTGGATAGATTCTTTATAAGCAAGGGGGTGAAAGGTTATTGGGGATAGGCAGGAATGTGGAATTGGGGTTACAATCAGATCAGGCATGATCTCAATGAATGGCGAAGCAGGCTCGAGGGCCCAATTGGCCTACTCCTGCTCCTAATTCATATGTTTGTAACATATTGGAAATACTCAGCAGGTCAGGCAGCTTCTGTGGATAGAGAAACAGAGTTCATGCTTCATATCAATTACCTTTCAGCAGAACTGGCATAAATGTAAGACAGTCACTCAAATCTATTAGGAAATTCAAGAGACTCTCTTCACCCAAAGAATGGAGAGAATGTGGAACTCGCTAACAAAGGGAGTTGGTGAGACAAATGGTCTTGATTTATTTAAAGAGAAGCTGGTTAAACACATAAGATGAGAAGAATACAAGTTTATGCTGATCGAGTGAGATAAAGAAAGATTTCTATGGAGCATTACCACCAGTATAGGGCAGTGGGTACAGATAGCCTGTTTCTGTGATGTACATTCTATGGAATTTATGTAAAAAGAGCAGCAACCCTTTACCAGCTACTGCCCTTATTTCTCACCCACATAAAGATATAGCGTTCCCTACGTTTACAGAAACGGGCAGAGAGAATTGATGACAATGAGTTGATCCTTCTGAAGATGCAGATCTCATCTTCCCATCTCACTTTGCCACATTTCTTCTGTGCTCGCAGGTCATATCCTAACGGAGTTGTATAATCAACAGCAATACAAAGAAAAAAAAAAAACAAGAGACTAGGTACTTTCATTGACAAAGTTTAAATTTTGATTACTAGTCTATGCTGAATTCGCTGATCTTAGCCAGGGCCGTTAGCAGGATCAGGAAATGGCCACTTCCAAAGCCCTCAACAACTTCAGTCTGGGATGAGGAAAAATGACCTGGAAATTACCACTCCTGAATCTTATTTGGCATCTAATGATTTTCATCAGAAACACACTTGTAGACTTTCCAGTGAAGGGCATGAGTTGCATTTTACCTGAGCCCTCCACTAGCTATGTACCACTGAAAGTAGGGGCAAGGAAGTCTACTGCATGGTCATTACCAATGCCACTCTAAATCAGGCACCAGGAAGCGTATGGAAGTGGGGTCATCCCTTTCAGCTTACCCTTGCTCGACACTGAAATGTCTCCTTCCTTCAGCAGGCCTGATGTCTATACTCCCTGGATTAGTGCTCAGTAATGTGCAGTATGGAGAGCTGGATTAGGCATCGCTGCATCAAAGCTCCTTGATTTAGAGGCTAGTTCACATTCTCATATTTCTAAACCCCACTACGTGTTCACATATGTCCACATGCCTTATACTACCTTACCTGGTTTTCTATCTCACCCTCACTCCCGCACTGTTGGGATGCTCAACCACACGTCGACCAGTATAACACTGGCAAAGCTTACACAGCGAGATATGAAGGGCTTTTGAGGCAGGGCTTGGGTTCACTACTCAATGCTATACGTCTCGTTGCAGGAACCAGAACTGGGGAGGGATAAGTTGAATTACTTTTCATTCATAAATCACAAGCTCCCAATGTGTTGTGCTAAAGTCTATGAGAAAAGCAGCTTTCTGCAGAAATGATTGTAATGAGGAGTGAACAGTGCCAGGCGACTTCCCATCACCATTCAAACCAAAGGAAGGTCATAAATGCAGAGAGCAAGGTGGGAGGCAGAGGACAAATCTGAAAGTGTAGAAGGGGCTTGCTCCAGTTAAATAATGCCCAGATATCGATCTGAATCAGTGAAAGGTGCTGCTCCGTTGAGCCTTCTATGTTCTATACTCAGGAGTGAAGTAAAAGGCAGCCTCACAACCCCCCTCCCCCTCACACTGTCAGGCCAAACACATGATGAATTGCCCTGTCAACGCAATTCATTCAGGGACCAATTAATTCTGCAGAAATGAACTGGAGCCATCAGTTGGTGAAAAACTCACTGCAAAGAAAGGGAAGCTCTGTAGCGCTGGAAGTTAGTCTGACAGAAATTGGTCATTTAATGCTTTAGCGCACTGGAGACAGCCCTGTCATACACAATGCCATGGCAGGACTCCCCTGGTACTTTATTTATTAATTATCCCGAGCAGCCAGGGCATTTAACTGTCTCACTCCAGACCCGTCAAGTTGACTTCTTGTCATTTTTTTTCACAAACAGATCCTTAAGCTACTTGGAGGTTAATGGAATGAAACCCTCAGCTTTCCAAAAATGTAAAAAAATTTTTTTGAAGGAAGTGCGCAAATATCATTTTTTTTTAATGCTAAGGTTTTTTTTTGTGTGTCAACTGTTCCTCCTGCTCCTATGAGTGAGCATTTTGGGTTAAAGCGCTTGTATTAAAGAGATCCTTCAACACGGTCCCCTGACAACACAGATCTTAAAGGCAACTTGTAACTGAGATATATGGGCCAAAAGGTTCTTGTTCTGTGCTGAATTAGCTGATCACAAGCTGGCATGGTTGCAAGCAGTAGGCTGCAGCATCTCTGGATCAGAGAGGGGAAAGGGTTCATGCTCTGAGCAGTATTAGTGACCTTGCTGCAAGTGCATGCTGATGGGCACCTGGTGAGGCTACGGTTTGAAGTGCCCCCTCGAATCCCCACCAATCCCACCCCACCACATTTAAAGAGCACGTCACGCACAACTTAGCCTCAGACATCACTAATAGCCACTTGCAAAAGGTACCAGAGAGTGACAGGTACCCATGAACCCCCAATTCAGAAGCCAATGAGGAACATGGAAGACAATTGACAAATTTAATTCAAACCTGATCTCCAGGAGGCTTCCTGTGTGTTGCATCTCTCTCAGTTTCTCACTTTTTCACTTACAATACCTCAGCTACTCTCCTGCTCCTTACTTCTTTTCAGTTTTTCATTTCTTTAAAGTTACTTCCAATTATTTACTTGGGATGATCTGCCAAATCATCCAACTGTGGCACTTTCTCAAATTAACAGCAGGCTCAGTAACTGCTTGCTGACAAATATTAATATTGCACTTATCACTTAAACTCTAATCCGCCCCCCTCCAAAAGTCCTGATGCACACAAGGAATCAAGATCACACAATCACAGAATTGTTACAGCACTGACGGAGGCCATTCAACCCATCGTGCACCCCCCAGCTCTCCAAACGAGCAGTTTGCCACTTTACCTTCTCCCGTAACACTGCGCTTTCTTCCTTTTCAGGTAACATTCTAATTCCCTTTTGGATGCCTCGATTGAATCTGTCTCCAGCACACTCTCAGGCAGTGCATTCAAGACACAGAGAGACATAGAGACATTGGCCAGGATTTTCCACCCCCGTCATGGTGGGCCAGAGCGAGAAGTATCTCCAGGAGGCCGGAGATCAGTTTCACGTTGTGAGCTGCAGCCTTCAATAGCAGGGCCATGTTTCCCACTGCAGCATGTCGGGAATGTCATTTCAATAAACTTGCATATCATAATAAGGATTGCTCGCCGGAATCATTCCCCAGTGCTGGATCATCAGGGCCGGTCAGTGTACAATTAGAATGACATGTTTCACAATAGGATATAAGCAACATGAACCTGTACCTTGCTCGTGACTTCAAGACTAGGGGCCCAATTAAAGGGGCACCCTGCTGAACTGTGCATTCCCAAATGGGAGAGATGACAGCTGAGGCATGTTAGTTAGGAGCCTTGCAATGACAATGCAGGGAATCAGGAAAGTGAAGCAATGATACACATTCCTGTGAAACTAATCCCTTAAAATGGCACTAACCAATCTCTTTCCATTAATTCCGTTATCACAGTGTGGAGATTCCCCAGAGCGATAACACGCTCCAGAGCAACTGGGCAAGTGGACAAGCTTCAGATGCATGTTAGCATTGTGCCGCTGGACGGTTCACAGAAGAGAAGCCTCAGGCCCCCCACAGATAATTTCATTTCCTGATGAAACATCTTCCCTCATGTGTATTCCAAAGAGTATTTATATTATCCAAAGTGCAATGAATGTGGATCCCAGCACATAGGCTGAAAGCAGCACATCCAAGGGCCTGGCCAAAGCAACCTCATAGCAGTCAGTCATGTAAAGGGAGCAGTGGGGGTGCGGGGGAAGGTGTACCTTGAAATGCACCCTGCGCTGGCCAGCATGTCAGGGGCAAATAGGTGCCGACACTGGAACAAAGCCCTTGAGTCCACATTCACTGATGAGTGATTGACAGAAAGAGGATGGCTTTTGGAGGCTGATGCTGACTCATGCCTGTTTCTCATTGGTTCTGCAAAGAGGAGACCATCAGGAAGATGGGGCCTTGGTTTACTGCTGCCTGTGTAATTGTATACAGGTAGGAGAGAAGAAGGAGAAGATTGCGACAGAGGTGCCTTGCTCACCAAAGGGAGGAGCAAAACCCATAAGACCAAGGGGCTGCAGGACCCCCTCCAGACACAGAAACATTGCACGTGGGCAGCTTCCAAGACCGAGGGTGTACGGGACTCGCATGTCTTATCCGCAGATGAGCAAGAGACAGAATCACCAACATCTCCGCACGTCCAGGGATCTGGTGACTCACATTTGCCACATTCTCCAGGAACTGGCGCCACGGGGACTGGGAAGGCAGCCATTGCCATTGGGTCCAAAAGTAATGGCCGCACTCAACTGCAACACCAGTGGCTCCTTCCAGGGCTTCACTGGCGACCTCTGTGGGATCTCGCAAGCAAGCCAGGATTCCAGAGCACTGGGTTTTGCTGAGATTTCCAGATTCCCACACGTGCAGGGTGCCATCGACTACTCTCGTGTGGCTATTAAAGCTGCCTGGCAACAGGCACTGCAACACACAAACAGGAAAGGTTACCATTCATTCAACATACAGCTGGTCTGCGACCATAAGAAACTTATCATGCAGGTTTCCGCTAGATACCCAGGAAGCGTCCAGGGCTCATACATCTTGAGTAGATCACAGATCCCGGACATCTTCGAGGGACCACACAGGATCCAGGGTTGTCTCCTTGGTGACTAAGGATTCCCGCAAAGGATGTGGCTGATGACACCCATGCGGCGGTACTGAATCCTGCAGAGAGAAGGTACAACAAAGCTCTTGCTGCTACCTGAGCATTGGTGAAGCAGACCAGAGGCATCTTAAAGCTGCAATTCCAATGCCTGGACAGATGTGGCTGGGCACTCCAGTACCCTCCCCAGAGGGTCTCACAGATCATCATGGTTTATTATGCGCTGTAAAACCTGGCGCTGCAAAGTGGAGAGGACTTGCCAGATTCTGACATGGAGAAGCTGCACATCTCCTCCGATGAGGAGGACATCAAAGGGGATGAGGGCGTTGAGTTCAAAGAAGCCAAGCTGCAGAGGACGCGGCAGTGTGTGTGGGGGGCTCTCACAGGCATCGGATTCCATGAGGAGGATGAGGAGATACAGTGAGTACCCTCTTGGACAAGTGCCCTCCATCATGGGCCAACAGTAACACCAGCGTTGCTATTCCTTCAATGACGCTCCTGACTACAAAGTGACACCTCAGAGCAGGCACAGTGAGGGAGGAGACAACAGCACGTGTGGGTAAGAGAAGGGTACCAAGGTGTTTCCTGGAGGCAGTAGAGGGACAGAATTCCAGAACAGGGTGACTAAAGGAGTCACAGGGTGACTGATTATTCTGAATGAGGCAGTTAAAGTCTCTTTTGCACAACGTAATTCAAAGTTTTTTAAAATTATATTTTTGTGTCTGAAGAGGCTAACTCATGCTAGGGGCAGTTTCATATTCTCTGGCCATTCTAATGGCTCGTTCAGATGACTATCCTTAAGATGCAAGCCTGGCTTGAGGAAATACCAAGATGCTGTGCTCATTGAACCAGACAAGAACTTTCAACACAAGACACTGGGCAAAGATTAATAGCAGGGCGGGTGACGACTGTTCTTCTCCTGTGACATGGAGACATCAAGGGGAACTACAGCACTCCTATTGCTGGCCATGGTGCTGAGAGAGTGCTGCAGTGTCAGAGGTGCTATCTTTTGGAAAAGACACTGAATTCTTCCCTCAGATGGACATAAATGATCCTACAGTACTATTTTGAAAAAATGGGCTGCCATGTTCCCTACATTATAACATTGACGACACTTCAAAAGTACTTCATGAGCTGTGTATACACATTATAACTGGAACTCTCCGCTCAACACCCCCCACATTGGCTTCTCGTCTTGCCACACATCAGTCCAATGACAAAAACCCACAAGCTGGGTGAAACCATCCGTGCTGCACCTCACTTACCACCTCTTGATGACTTGTTCAACCCACCTAGTGCCCACCTTCCATCCCACCGCCCCATACGGAGCACCCTTCCTGAGCAAGATCTACCAGCGCACATCCTCTGGATCATGGGCCAGAATCTTGCCCTCGGATGGCGGGCGGACCCCACCAGCTCAGCGGCGGGTGGGCAGCTGACCCCCGCCACCGAAACAGGGCCCACCGCCATTTTGAGTGGGCGGGCCAATTAAGGCCCACCCAGCGGCCTGCCCGATGGGAAATGCTATGCGCTATGCGCTCCCTGTGTGGGCGGTGGAGGGATTCCCCACGTGTCAAAGTGCGCTCATTTGCGTATGCACGCACTGCTCCCTGAGGCAAAGTCCTGTCTCAGGGAGATTCGTGAGAGGTAAGTAAACTCTAAAAATAGATAAATATTAAAATTATTAACATGTCCCCCTCATGTGACAATGTCACACGAGATGGGACATGTTAATAATAGACGCATAAAATTTATTAAAAAACGGACATGAAATTTCGTCCCGCCAGTGGATGAAGTTTGATGAACAATCTGGAGCCCGCTGGGGCTCCTGGCCTGTCCGCCAGCCTTAAGCTTGGCCAGGCAGGGTCTTTAATAAGGTTAATTAGCCTGTCAATGGCCTCAATTGGCCATTGACAAGTCAGCAGGCGGACAGCTGATTTCAATGTCCGCCCACCTTTGTGAATATTTAAAGGGACCGGGATGACATCAGGGGATTCCTCCCAACTTCATCCCATATCATTTTCCCCTCAGCGAGCAGGGCCCCCCCCCCCCCCAAATCGCTGAGGGGAGAATCCTGGCCATGGAATGGGAAACACAGCAAGTCACTAACAATTTTCTTGTGGCAAGTTCCATCTGGCGAATGGCAGGCTTTGAACTACCGCGGCAAGAGTGGTCCTTGCTAAACAGGTTCAGGACAGGCCAGACCCCTCCCTGTACAGCCAGCCTCCAACCCTGCGGCCTAAGTAAAAATCCTTTATGAGCTTATGGAAAGACACAAACAATGGTGCACATTACCAAGGAGTGACCCCTCTACAAACTAAGTAGCGGGCTAATCAACTCAAAGTCAGCAAATGAGGAGGCTATTGCTTGGCTTCAGGGATTTGCATTCACTAAATGAGTAAATAAATTGGCTGTGTAGTGCTTTGGGGCAGTCTAAGATTGTGCTGAATAGATGCAAATCTTTTTTTATAATGGAGTTGTAGAAAAAATAATTTAAACTTAGGAAGGGATTTGATAGGATAGACATAGAGAACATATGTACACTTATGGGGATAGTCCAAAACCAGAAGTCATAAATATAAGTAAGGAATACAGGAGAACCTTTTTTACCCAGAGAATGAATAGAATGTGGAACTCACTAGCACAAGGAGTAATTGACGTGAATAGAGATAGTTAGAGGAAGCTAGGTGAGTACATAAAAGAGAAAGGAATAGGAGGATATGTTAATAGGATTAGATAAATTAAGGAGGAAGGAGAAATAAACAGCTGCTCAGAATAGTTGGGCCAAACAACCTATTTCTTGTGCTGTAAACTCTATGCAATGTGTAATTTCACAGGAACATCTGTCCAGTCATCAAAACAAAATCAAGAATAGAATTTGTGCACAACTGCACTCTCATGACTTCCAAATTGATCGTCAGTGTGGGTGAGGTTCACTGATGATTTTGAAACAGGTATGTTCTTGCTTCCAAGAAGAGTTAGTTGTCTTGCAAATGCAGGTGGGTCGAGATCCTATTCCAATGCCAGAATCTCACTTCTCTCATTTTGTAAGTGGATTTTAAAAGACCCTGAATCATCAGAGCTTTGGTTAATTTGGAAAGCCTTTCTGTAGCTGTGCAGGGCATATTAGCTGCTCATTCGGTTAACCTAGCATCAAACCTTTCCTTTCAGGCTCCATATTAAAGGGGCTGCACCTTGTTGGAAATCTTGGTGCAATTCCTTAGTTTTAGCCTTTGAGGGTTGTTCAGTCTCCTGCATTTGCCCATCAACAAGCTTCTCTCTTTCTCCACTAATAGTGGTGAGTTTTGCTAGACTACAGCTCCTTAGGTATCAGTAGTGCCCTGAACTTTTGGCAAAGTAGTCATTCTTTGTATTTATGTATGTAAACCTAGGCAATGAGAATTGGCCGACCATTTAAACATGGAGTGCATCGTAGTCAACCTCATTCAGATCCTTGCCTGATTCATGCCTTTCAGTAAGGGGTCTCTGGGCAGTGAATAACTGGTAGAATGCTCTACTTACTCCGATGGCACTGAGGCCAACTAACTGTATCAGCTCAATGGTTGCCTTAACTGAAGTCAAATAACTCAGCACAGGCCTGGAGTTAAAGCAGAATCTCCTGACCCACATGGTCTTTACCTAGTAGATATCAAAGATTCCGCAGATGGGTATGGACCTGAAATCTTCACTGGCCCTCCTCTTCACAGGTAATGATTGTTCTGTCTGTGCTTCTAGATTTTTCAGATTTTGCACATAATGTGGGATTCAGAGTCCAGCATGAGACAGTTACAAGGAAACCCATACCCTTTAATAATCCGCCTATTGAATGTGATCGCATACCCCCTTCACCCCCACTATTGTCTTCAGTTGTCTATTCCCTTAGCTTTGATATTCTCCCCTTAAAGCTGTGCCCCTCCCTACCTCTCTCACCTACCTTAAGACACTCCTTTAAACCCACCTTTGTGACTAAGTCATGCCCTAAAGTCTATGCACTTGGCACAATATGAATTTTTGTCTGGTTATACTTCTATAAAGTATCTTGGGATATTTTCCTGTTTTAAAGGAGCTTTGTCAATGCAAGTTGCTGTTGGACCCACTGATTTTGCATAAACATAACCTTTGGAGATTATACAGTTTACAAATGAACCTGAAAGATAAAGAAATAGTGATAAAAAGATACAGATGGGGACTTTAATTACCCAAATATAGGCTGGGATAGTAGTAGAGTAGAAGTAGTATAAAGAGCAGAGAGGGACAAGAGTTCCTAGAGTGTGTTCATGAATATTTTCTGCAGTAGTATGTTTCCAGTCCAACAAGAGGGGAGGCATTGTTCCGAATGAGGTGGGACAAGTGGATCAAGCATCAGTAGGCATTGTATCATAAGGTTTAGGTTGGCTATGGAAAAGGACAAAGAACAATCCAGAGTAAAAGGAATTAACCGGGGGAAAACTAACTTCAATGAGGTAAGGATGGATCGGGGCTGAATTAAATGGAATGAAAAGTTGGCAGGAAAAACAGTAGCTAAACAATGGGATAACTTCAAAGAAGACATAGTTCAGGCACAGTCAAGGTTTATTCCCTTGAGGGAGAAAGGTAGGCAAACAAATCCAGAGCTCCCTGGATGATGAGAAAGGTAAAGGTTAAGATGAAGCAGAAAAAGTGTGCTAATGACAGATGTCAGGTGGATAATACAATGGAGAACCATGATGAATATAGAAGATTCAGAGAGGAAGTGAAACAGGAAATAAGAGAAGCCAAGGGGGGAGTATGAAAAGAGCTAACATAAAAGGGAATCCTGAAGTCTTCTATTGACATATAAATAGTAAAAGGAGGGCCGATTAGGGACCAAAGAGGATTTATGCATGGAGACAGGAAAAATAACTGACGTATTGAATGAATACTTTGTATCTGTTTTTAACAAGGAAGAAGATGCTTCCCAGGCACAGTGAAAGAGGAGGTAATTAATATGCTCCAAGGAATTAAAATTGATAAGGAGGAGGTAATGGATAGATTGTCTATACTTAAAGTTGATAGGGAACCTGGACCAGGTGAAATGTATCCAAGGATACTGAGGGAAGCAAGTGGAAATTGTAGAGACACAGGCCACAATTTTCTCATCTTGCTTAAACTCAGGGATAGTGACAGAGGACTGGAGAATTGCAAATGTTATGCCCTTGTTCAAAAAGGGTGTGAGAATAATCCCATCAACTATAGGCCAGTCAGTTTAACTTCAGTGGTGGGGAAACTTCTAGGTACAATAATTTGGGACAAAATTAATAGTCACATGGATAAATGTGGTTTAATTAAGGAAAGCCAGCAGGAATTTGTTAAGGGAAAATCATGTTTAACTAGTTTGCTTGAGTTTTTTGATGAGGTGCCCGAGAGGGTTGATGAGGACAATGCTGTTGATTCAGTCTACAGGGACTTCCGAAAGGCATTTGATTTGATGCCACACAGCAGAATTGTGAGCAAAGTTATAGCTCACAGAATTAAAGAGGCTGTAGTGGCATAAATATGAAATTGGCTGAATGATAGGAAACAGAGTGTAATGGTTAATGGATGTTTCTCGGGATGGAGGAAGGTTTGTAGTGGAGTTCCTCAGGGATCAGTGTTGGGACCCTTGCTTTTCCTGCTATATATTAACGACCTAGACGTTGGTGCACAGAGCACAATCTCAAAATTACCACATGATGCAAAGCTTGGGGGTATTGTGAGCTGTGAGGAGGATAGTGTAGAACTTGAAACGGACATAGACAAGTTGGTGGAATGGGTGGACAAGTGTCACATGAAGATGTTGAGAAATGTGAAGTGATTTATCTTGGCAGGAAGAACATGGACAGACAGTATAAAATAAAGGGCACAACTCCAAAGAAGTTGCAGGAGCAGAAGGTCATTGAAGGTGTCAGGAGAGGTGAGGGAATGGTTAATAAAGTGTGCAATATTCCAGGCTTTATTAAAAGGGTCATGTGACAGAATTTTCTATTTGACATGCGGGCTTGTGCCTGACACACTAGAATGTTAAATGACACGCGATGATATCGGGCGTGGGTCCTGATGTCACGTGAAGTCGTGCATTATTTCATTCGGCTGGCACACACCAGAATCGGCTGTGCACCCGCTGATAATTGATAGGCCTATTAAGGCCACTAACCAAGTAATTAACCAGAATTTTATGCTACCCGTCGAACCTTACGGTTGGTGGGCAGGCAAAAAGGCCAAGCAGCCTTTGTGTTTTTTAGGAAGCCGTCATCCAGCTGAGGGATGAGGTTTCACAGAATCACACAGCGCAGAAGAAAACCCTTCGGCCCATCGAGTCTGCACCGACACGTGAGAAACACCTGACCTACCTACCTAATCCCATTTACCAGCACTTGGCCCATAGCCTTGAACGTTATGACGTGTCATGGAACTTCCTAAAACTTTTATAAACTAAATAAAAACCTTTTATGAAAAATAAATACACGTCCCGTCAGATGTGACACAGTCACGTGAGCGGGGACATGTTTCATTAAAATTTTATTGTATTTATTTGTCTTCTTAAAAAGTGCTTCAATCTCCCTGAGGCAGCTCCATGTGTGCGCGTGAAAGAGCGCTGGGCCCGACTCTCCCTTCTCCCCCTGCCCGCACAGGTAGCGCTCAGTGTTACAGGTCGCGTTCCACGGTGTGCGGGCCTTAATTGGCCTTAATTGCGGTGCGGAGCCGATTGCAGGCAGCAATCAGCTCCATGACTGCCTCTTGTCCGCTCCTGCCAAGCCCACCCAACGCATGGAAAATCCCGGCCATAGAGTGCGAGAGCAAGGGGGTTATGCTGAATCAAAGCAAAATACAGTGGATGCTGGAAATCTGACGCAAAAACAGAAAATGCTGGAAAAACACAGCAGATCTAACAGAATCTGTGGAGAGAAAGATAGAGGTTATGTTGAACTTGTATAAGACACTAGTTCAGCCTCAGCTGGAGCTCTGCGTACAGTTCTGGGTACCCCACTTTAGAAAAGATGTGAAGGCCTTGGAGAGAGTGCAGAAGAGATTCACAAGAATGGTTCCAGGGATGAGGAACTTAAGTTATGAAAGCAGATTGGAGAAGTTGGGACTATTTTCCTTTGGGAAAAGAGGGCTGAGAGCAAGCTTGACAGAGGTAATTCAAAATCATGAGGGGTCTGCAGAGTACATTGGGAGAAACTGTTCTCACTAATGAAAGGATCAAGAACAGAGAGGGCACAGTTTTCAAGTGATTGGCAAAAAAAAGCAAAAGCAACATGAGGAAAAAAATGTCCATGCAGCGAGTGGTTAGGGTTTGGAATGAGCTGTCTGAGAGTGCGGTGGAGTCAGGTTCAATTGAGGCATTCGAAAGGGAACTAAACTGTTATCTGAAAAGGGAGAATGTGCAAGGTTATGGGGAGAAGGCAGGAGAATGGCACTAGGCGAATTGCTCATTTGGAGAGCCGGTGCAGGCATGATGGGCCAAATGGCCTCCTTCTGCACAGTAGAAATTCTGTGATTCTCTGATTTAATTCCATGGGCCCAAGCTGAGAACACCTGACTGCCAATGAATATAATTTTTATGCAGCTTCTGATCCGTTCAGTCTTTGATGCTGATTTTCTCATTAGAATGAGCTGATAAACTGTGACACAACTATTCATAAAAATTCTATGTGTTTATCTAAACTCCTGATTAATCAGCATTGCTGTCAGCTTACAACTTGAGAATGACTGTTTCAAGGGACTTATCGCTTTCATAGTAGCGCATGTACGGGGGAGTAAAAACAACCAGAAACTGCTGACAAAACACTCCCTGTTGCCAGCTCTTCATCAGTCATTCCTCTCAGAAACCTCTCCCCATTTCTTAGCATTTGCTCTCAAAGTTTACTGCCCCCTTTTCCCCAGGGCAATCCATCAGCCAAATACACCACCTTTCACCCACTTGACTTAATCTTGACTATGAGGAAAAACAAAGCTACACATTGAACTCACAACCCTTCAGGGCCGAGATCTAGGCCCTCCTGCAGCAACCCTTACTTTGTCAGGGGTCTGGCAAGTGCGAGAGATTTACTGATGGTTTTGTACCTAGTCACATGGTCCAAAGAGAAAGCAAGTTGAAGAAGCTGGGAAGCAGGGGAGATCTGGTAGCAGTGTACAAATTATGGTAGGTCTGGATAACATCGACAAAGAAAAGCAGTTCCCATTCACTGATGGAACTGGATGAAAGGGCAGTGATGTACAGTTTTGGGCACAGGTGCACCTTTTTATGCAGCGAGTGGCAAGGGCCTGGAACTTGCTGCCAAGAGCGTGGTGGAAGCAGAGACAATTAATGAGCTCAAAAGAAAATTGGATGGGTACTTGTGGATAATAAAGGTGCAAGGCTTTGGGGATAGAGCGGGGGGAATTGGACTCACTGGACAGACAGCTGGCATGGACATAATGGTGCTGTATGCCTCTAAGGCCAGAATTCTCCAGCCTTTCACGCTGGTGGGATCTTCCAATCCGGCCGATGTGAATGGAGGCTTCAGTGGCCTGCTGGCCCTCCGCAGGGGAACCCACTGTGGATGGGGGATGGGGGGGAGGTGGTTGGTGTGGAGGAGGAGAAGGGAGATGGCGGGATCTGGAAAACTCCAGCCCAAGACTCTTTGATTTGCTTTTATGTGGTAAATTTACACAACCTCAGGACATCTCAAAGTGCTTTACAGTGAGCTAAGTACCTTGGTAATATAGGCAAAGCTGCAGCCAAGTTGTGCACAACAAGCTTCCACAAACAGCAAAATGATAATGACCAGACCATCTGTTTTAAAGTGTTAATTGAAGAATAAATATTGGCCAGGACACCAGGAACAAATCCTTTACCCTTCTTCAAAATAATACGATGGGATCTTTTAAGTCCATCTGTGAAGGTAATCTGAGACTTGGTTTCATTGCTCGAACTAAAGAGCATGCCCTCAGTACTGCACCGGAGTGTCAGCCTAGATTTTGCACTCAAGTCTCTGGAGTGGGACTTAACCCTATGACCTTCTGACTCAGGGGTGAGAGTTCTACCACTGAGCCAAGTCCATCTCCCAAGTACAAATTTCACACATATTGGGGAGATTCTACAGATTGCCTCAGTGTTTCTCTCTGAGCCAGCGAAGAGGTTTTTGGCCATAGATGAGAAAGGATTGAGGAGGAAAGTGTGTCATGGTTTACATTAAGACATGACACCCTAAAGTGGTGGCATCACTTCACCTGCCTCAGTGAAACAAAGTGAATCCTTGCTGCATGTGCGGCGGGTGTGGGTGAAGAGCCTCAGTCACTCAAATTTTACCCAGTGGCAAATGGATCAGACCCAAAGCTGCAGGATAACTTAAAAATGAGAGAGGCTATGAGCGAAAGTTATTGGTTTGTGTGAGGCCACTGTAGAATTATGTTTTTGTTTTTTTCCATTATCATTATAGCATACATCTTGCAATTTTTGAAACACTACCAGAAAGCATATGACATTTTTTTTTTAAATGTAGATATTACGCGTGCCTTTTTAAAAAAAAGATGAAGTGAGATGAAAGAACTGAGCCAGAGACTAGCATTCAACTACAGCTTGAACAACTGGGAGAGAAGGTGAAGGATATCAAGGAGCAGTGAGTGGCTGACATCTAGCTAGAGGTTGCAAGACTTGCAGTTATAAATGCAAAGAATTGAGGTAAGGGGCTGCACAGTTTTCAAGTAACATGTTCTTCCTAAGGAACATGGGGATAGTGCAGGATGGTGGAGTTGAGGTGGAAAGTCAGTCATGGTCTTGTTGAATGGCAGAACAGGCCTGAAGGGCCAAATGGCCTCTGTCAGCTCCTGTTTTTTTTTATATTATTTTAGCATAGAACTATTAACTTTTCTCAACTTAAATTCTGCAGCGCTGTTTGCAAATTTAATCGTCAGGATGCTCCCAAATCAAAGAACGTGCGTCATAAAAAAGACTGTTGCTCATCAAAAATTTGCCCCTTATCATATATCAGAAAGCGTTAGAAATGAATGTAAAAGGCAGTAATCTAATTTCAGGGAGTTTAGAGCATTACCTAATCCCGACCCGGATTAGATGAATATCTTGGACGGGATTTTCTGGCCCCACCTGCCACCGGGATTTGGCTGGGCCCCCAGACCTCCCAGGGCGGTCACTCCGTGACAGGGCAGGAAGATCCCGGACCTTGTGTTTTACCGACTCATATGGACTGCCTGTTGGTTAATAACATCAAAGGCTGTGACACGGAGAAATAAACACAATTTTGGCAGCATGAGATCACTCCTGGAGCGTGTCAGAAATACGTTAGGCCAATAAATTGGCGAATGGTCGGATAGCTGCAGTTGCATTCGTGGCTGAGGCGTACAAATGTACAATGCAGGCTGGCCAAAGCCAGGGTCCAATCTAGCATCCTGCTGTGCGGTGCTCTCCACTCGAAACAGATTGTGCCGACGCTCTGTGTGACACAGGAATCGAGATCTCGGGAAAAGGGCGAGCATGTTATGGGTGAGAGGAGGTTAACTGGACTACAAGGCACGCCTCACTGCTCCTTGTTATCTCCTTTACCCCCTCTTTTATTTTGAAGAGAAATTCGACAAGCGTCCTGAAAAATAGATGAAGGTTCCTCGTTTTGTTTTTTTTTTCTCTTTCTCGAGGCTGATTGGTACCCTGTGTGGACTTGTTAAAAGTTAATAAAAAGAGAGATATGGGATGTGCAGCAGAATATAATTAATTAAATGAGACTAATTAGGAACATGAAACCAGGTGCCATGCAGAAGCTGACAGCCGAAAGACAATGTGAAAAACTCCAGTTAAGGGTGTTATATGACAGCAGCAGGAACAAAACACAACTTTTATGCATTTTGCTATCTGAAACCTCCCCAGGGTCTCAGAGTGAAATCGTAGACTGCTGGGTCCTGAGCTTTTATTGTTGTCAGAGATCATTTTTTTTGGCACTGGTAATAACACAGGCTAAAATTTGCTAACTAATTACTCCAACATATGCCCCATGCTTGCCTCACCGTTCTGTCTGTATCAATTTCTCCTGCATATTTATTTCAAATGAAATCTACCATGAAGATATTCTGTCAAACTGAGAACGTGTCATGTGAAGCAAAACAAAAGATTAACAAATGGCCGGAATCAACTTTTATTCAACCTTATGGCTTTGGTCAAAGACACCCAGAGTTTTCTCCCTCGTCACCCGAGGGTGGAGCTCCATGTGGACTGGCAGTTCTCCAGTCCTCAACCAACTGACCATTCTTAATATGTGCCCTCAGACAGTGAGTGTTGGAAGCCTATTTAGATATGGAGAGTGAGATTCACTCAACAATACAGCTGGGTCCAATTCTCTAACACACACACACACACACATACCACTTCCTTATTCTTTACTCCCTCACTCACTCTTCACACACTTTACTCACTCACATGCCTGCATGCATAGAGGGTCATTGGTTAATAATGAGGAGCAGGAACCCTCGGTGATATTTGTCCCCTGTGCCTAACCTAGGGATTCTGTTAATTGCAGCATTCTTGCTACATTCGTGGCTGATATCAATTAAGCGTAAGTACAGAGCAAAGGTTGAACTTGGTCTGAGTTCAGGCAATACATTGGATCACCAGGCTATCAAACCAGGGAACACAGAAATCCTAAAGATCAACCTGTGACTTAAAATAAAATAATAGCAGTCCTTTCTTCCTTCCTTCATTCTCTCCTCCCTGCCTTCCCTCCTTCTTTCATTCCTTCTCTCCCTCCTTCCCTCGCTCCTTCCTTCCTGCCTTCCCTCTCTCCTTCGTTCCCTCCTTCCTTCCTTCACTCCTTCCTTCCTTCCCTCATTCCCTCCCTCCATCCCTCCCTCCCTCCTCCCCTCCTTCCTTCCCTCTTTCTCCTCTCTTTCTTCCATCCTTCCTTTCCTCCTTCACTCCTTCCTTCCTTACTTTCCTTCCTTCCTTCCCAGTTCCCTTCTTTCTCTCCTTCCGTCCTCCTCTTCTTCCTTCCTTCCTTCTCTTCCTATGGTCCCAGTTTAACTCCAGATAGATTGAGAGACACTTGGCATTGGGATGAGTTAAAAGATTATCCACCACAGCAGAAACAGATGGAGGGAAGGAAGGAGGGAACAAAGGAGAGAGGGAAGGAAGGAAGGAAGGAGGGAAGGGGGGAAGGAAGGAGGGAACGAAGGAGAGAGGGAAGGAAGGAAGGAAGGGGGGAAGGAAGGAGGGAACAAAGGAGAGAGGGAACAAGGCCTGGGTTAATGGCCTCCCAACCTCCATTGGCATTCTACCAGCCCATCCTATGGGCAGCATGTGAATAGTAAGTAACAAATGGCCTTCAGAAACTCTCAGCTACCTGCCCATATGATCGTATTCAGTGAGACCTGGGTGTCTTTCCAGTGGGTAAGTAGTTTTAACAACAAAAACAACTTGCATTTTCACTGCATGTTTTGCACAGTTAAACATCCTGAGGTACTTCATGGGAAAGTTATCAGACAAACTTTGACATTGAGCCGCATAAGGAAATACTAGGTGGTAATCTAAAAGTTTATCAAAGAAGCACATTTTAAGGAGCATTGGAAAGGAGGAGAGAGATGTTGTGAAGCAGAGAGATTTAAGGATGAAATGCAGAACTTAATGTCTATGCAACTGATGGCATGGCTGCCAAAAGTGGATAAAGAAAATCAAGCAATGGGCTAGAATTTGAGAAATGCCAAGTTCTTGAATGATTGTAGAATTGGAGGAGGTTATAGTGATAGGGTAAAACCATTGAGGGAGTGGAACCATGATGATGAGAATTTTAAATCTGAGCTGGTTTAAACATTTTAACAGCCCATCTGTTATGGAGGAATGCAGCTATAAATGCAAAGTTATAGGAGAATACAGCTACAAATGAGAAGTTATAAGATTAAAATAGTGATTTACAGTGTAAGAATTATAAAGCAGTAATAGTAGGGGATTTTAACTACCCAAGTATTAACTGGGATAGGTTTAGTGTGCAAGGTAGGGAGGGAGCAAAATTCTTAAATTGCACCCAGGAAAACTTTTTTAGCCAATACATAGAAAGCCCAACAAAGGAGGGGGAAGTTCTGGATCTAATACTTGGAAATGAGCCTGGGCATGTGGAAGGTGTATCAGTAGGGGAGCATTTTGGAGATAGAACAAAGAAAAGTATAGCACAGGAACAGGGCCTTCAGCCTTCCAAGCCTGCGCCAATCATATTGCCCGTCAACTAAAACATTTTGCACTTCCAGGGTCCGTATCCCGCTATTCCCATCTTATTCATGTATTTGTCCAGCTGCCTCTTAAACACCACTATCGTCCCTGCATCCACCACCTCCTCTGGCAGCGAATTCCAGACACTCACTACCCTCTGTGTAAAAAACTTGCCCCGCACACATCTCCTCTATAGTTCTCTCCTCTCACCTTAAACCTATTTCCCCTAGTAATTGACTCTTCCACCCTGGGAAAAAGCTTCTGACTATCTGCTCTGTCCATGCCACTCATAATTTTGTAAACTTCTATCAAGTCGCCCCTCAATCTCCGTCACTCTAGTGAGAACAACCCGAGTTTCTCCAACCTCTCCTCATAGCTAATACTCTCCAGACCAGGCAGCATCCTGGTAAACCTCCTCTGCACCCTCTCCAATGCCTCCATATCCTTCTGGTAATGTGGTGACCAGAATTGCACGCAATATTCCAAGTGTGGCCTAACCAAGTTTCTATACAGCTGCAGCATGACTTCCCAGCTTTTATACTCAATACCCCTGCCAATGAAGGCAAGCATGCCATATAGTGACCATAACTCAGTTAGATTTAGGATAGTTATGGAAGAGGATAAGGTTGGGCTGGGAATAAAAGTTCGAAAATTGGGAAAGGCTAATTTTACTAAGATGAGATACGATTTGGCCCAAGTGGACAAGTTTACTTGCAGATACAACAGTATCAGAGAAGTGGGAGGCATTGAAGGAGGAAATAGCAAATATGTTCCTGTAAAGACAAGGCGGGTGGGGGGGAAACCAAATGTGAAGAACACTGGATGTCAAGGGACATTAGGGTTAGGATTAAGAAAAAAGGAGAAGCTTATGGCAGATACTGAGGGCTCAATATGACAGAGTCTCAAAGTGCAGGGGGAACTTAAAAAGGAAATTAGGAAAGCTAAGAGAGTGCATGAGAAAGCATCGGTGGGTGGAATAAAGGAAAACCCAAAGGTTTTTTTAAAAATATATAAAGAGCAAGAGAATAAGTAGGGAAAGAACAAGGCCAATCAGGGACCAAAGAGGTAATCTGTGTGTGAACCTGGAAGATGTGGGTACAGTCCTCAATGAATACTTTGTGTCGGACTTCACAATGGAAAAGGACAATGCAGGTATAGACATCAGGGTAGAGGACTGTGAAAAATTAGAGGAAATTAACATAGAGAGAGAGGAAGTACTAGTGGGTTTAGCGGCCTGAAAAGTGGATAAATCCGCAGGCCCGGATGAGATGTATCCCAGGCTGTTGAGGGAGGTAAGGGCAGAGATATCAGGGATCCTGGCAGGAATTTTCAAATCTTCACTGGCCACAGGTGAGGTGCCAGAGGACTGGAGGACTGGCTAACATTGTCCCATTATTTAAAAAAGAGAGGAAGGGATAGGCCAGGAAATTACAGGCCAGTCAGTCCAATCTCAGTAGTGGGGAAGTTACTAGAAAGAATTCTGAAGGACTGAATATATCTGCACTTGGAGAGACATGGATTAATCAGGGATAGTCAGCATGGATTTGTTCAAGGAAGACGTGTTGGACAAATTTGATTTTTTTTGAGGAGGTAGCCAAGAGTGTTGATGAGGGTAATGCATTTGATGTGGTCTTTGTGGACTTTTTTAAGGCTTTTGATAAGGTCTCTCACGGCAGACTGGTCAAGAAAGTTAGTGCCCATGGGATCCAAGGCAAAGTGGCACATTGGATCCAAAATTGGCTGAGAGGCAGGAAGCAGAGGGTGATGGTAGAGGGATGTTTCTGTAACTGGAAGTCTGTTTCCACAGGGGTCCTTGCTGTTTGTGGTGGACATAAATGATTTGGGCTTAAATGTAGGGGGTATGATCAAGACGTTCGCAGATGACACTAAAATTGGTAGGGTGGTGGATAGTGAGGAAGATAGCCGTAAACTGCAGGAGGATGTCAATGGACTGGTCAGGTGGGCAGAGCAGTGGCAAATGGAATTCAACCCGGAAAAGTGTGAGGTAATGCACTTGGGGAGGGCTAACAAGGCAAGAGATTACACTATGAATGGTAGGACCCTGGAAAGTACTGAAGATCAGAGGGACCTTGTTGGGCTTTTCCACAGATCCCTGAGGGTAGCAGAGCAGGTATATAAGGTGGTTAAGAAGACATATGACATACTTGCCTTTATTAGCTGAGGCATAAAATACAAGTGCAGGGAGGTTATGTTGGAACTATATAAAATGCACCACAACTGGAGTACTGCGTGCACTGGTCACCACATTATAGGCAGGATGTGTTGATTACACTGGAGAGGGTATAAAGGGGATTTACCAGGATGCTGCCTGGGCTGGAGGGTCTGAGCTATGAGGAAAGATAGGATCGGCTTGGGTTGACTTCCTTGAAGCAGCGAAGGTTGAGTGGGGACCTGGTAGAGATGTATAAGATTATGAGGGACATGGATAGGGTGGATAGGAAGGCACTTTTTCCATTATTTGAGGGATCAATAACCAGGGGGCATAGATTTAAGTTAAGAGGTAGAAGGCCAAGAGAGGATTTGAGGAGAATTTTTTTCACCCAGAGAATGGTGGGAGTTTGGAACTCGCTGCCAGAAAGGGTTATTGATGCAGAAACCCTCGTAACATTTAAGAAATATTTAAATATTCACTTACGTTGCCATAGCCTCCAGGGCTATGAGTGAAGAGCTGGAAAATATAGTCAGATCTTTGTGGACCAGAGTGGACGTGATGGGCCAAATGGCCTCCTTCTGTGATATAACCATCTATGAGTCTATTCTCCTATGAAGTAGGTTTTAAAAATTAGAAGCAGAGTTCAACTTTAAAGTAGAGTTCATCTACTGGATAAAAGGAAAAGTTTAAAAAGTTTATAAGCATGCCGAGGAATATTTGTGTGGTCAAGAACAACAATATCCTGTATGTGGTATATAAATAGTCGTTTGGTAGAAGAGAACTTGAATATCATTGAATAAAGAGAGATATTTTGTCTCTTCATTTTACACTCATCAAGACAATTTGCAAGAATGCCATTGTAAGGGAAAACAGCAAATTTATACTGTGTGAGAAGAGAGGAGACTGCTGATTGGTTGGCAAGTAGTCTCTGATTGGTGGAGGTGTTGCTATGGAGAATGCACCAGTATATGGTGAATGACCTTTAACTGCCAAGCACTGTTTGAAATTTGAACCAGGTAGCTTGGCACTGATTGTTCAAGGCTTTGATCTGAGGAATGTACCAGCGAATGGCTGTAACTTATTTTATTTAGCTGAAACAGCTGCAATGTGTGTACACATTCTTTTTGTCTGCAAACCACAGCAGGGCTCTGCGCATTAATATATATAGCTTCCTATACACACTACCTGCAAATGTGCCATACTGCAAGCCTGACTGACAATCTTAAATTGGTTGTGATGGCCTTGGGCATTCTTAGAACACTAAGGATTATTCAGCAAAAGTTCACCAATCGCAGAATCACACCTAATGTGTTTTGAGTTTTGCAAGCATAAGCTGGTTGGGTACGGCCTGTACGTTGTCCATTACGAACAGCGGAAGGGACATGCTGTTTGATACAATCCACCAGTTTTTGGGATGTACGACCTACATGCCTAGTACTGAAGTTCATATACCACATTACTCAGTTGTGTGATAGGCAGAATATCTTTTTAGCTTGATGGCAGCATCTTGTTAGTGGTGAATACCACTCGTGTTGCTACTGCATAGTAGCGGTGTGAAACAGCTAGTTTCACCTGTTGCTCAGGTTTTTTTTTAATTGCAATACCTTGCCATTCTAGGGTAACCTGAGGTAGACTGGGCACTTTTCAGGGCCGAAACTGATGGCTTTAGGCCCATTCATGAGTTTGCGTGACATACAGCACAAAATGGTCTAGTCAGGGTAGTCATTATGCCACAGGAATAATCCTTTCAAATGGAGCAGTCATATAAACTCCCTTTCCTTGACATACTGACTGAGAAATCTGCTGGGCGTTCTCCACCACAATCTACCACAAGCCTACCATCACTGGTCAGTATACGCATTGGGGTTCTTACATTTCCACACGCTATGAGATTGTACTTATCGGCGACCTTGTAAATAGGGCCTGAGCCATTTGTTCAACAGGCAAGCTTGATGCTGAAATGGGGCACATCAAAAACACCCTGAGGGATAAAGGTTAACCTGATCAGATCATTTTGTGCTGTATATCATGCAAACTCATGAAGAGCAAAGTCTCAAAAAAAAATTGAGCAACAGGTGAATCATATCAAACAGCATGTCCCTTCTGCTATTTGAAAGCGGCAAGGTACAGACTGTACCCATCCAGCCCATACTTGGAAAACTCAAAAGTCCAACATTAGATGTGGTTCTGCAATTGGACAACATTTGCTAAATAATCCTCAGTGTGCTAAGAATTACGCTGACAACCAATTTAAGGTTGGCAGTCAGGCTTGCAATTGGCATATTTGCTTGTACTGGAAGCTTCATATATTAATGCAGAGGGGCCTGGTTCTTTGTAGACAGAAAGAACACGTACACACATTGCACCTGTTTCAGCTAAACAAAATAAGTGACAGCCATTGGCTGGTTCATTCCTCAGGGTTAGGCCTTGACTAATCAGGGTCAAACTGGCTGGTTTAAATTTCAAATAATGCTTGGTAATTAACTGTCAGTCAGCTTCTACTAGTGCATTCTGCATGGCAACATCTGTACCAATCAGCGACCATTTGCCAACCAATCAGCACTCTCCTCTCTTCTCACACATTATAAATTTGTTGTTTTCCCTCACATTGCTATACGTGCAAATTGTATTGATGACATCAAGGTGAAAAGCTTCGACAAAATATCTCTTTTTTCAGCAAATGTCAAATGTGGCATATCCTCTAACATGATGATTTTCTGAACAGGAATTGGCCTTTACATCACCTCCGGAAGGCCTTGTAAATTGTAAGATAACCTTAAGGATGGCCCTAAACAACTTGTGAGCTGAAACCTGGAAAGTGGGTATTATAAGGGAGTAGCCGCTGTCTGCTCCTCTCAGTATCCTGTTTGATTGAAGGATGTCGACAAGAAACAAGGGATGTTATCCAGCATGTTATTCTCAGCATGCTTGCTGTTGGTTTAGCTCTTTTGGGCTCTAATTATTGGAACTACACATTTTTTTAGGTCCATTGGATTCACTCCAGCTGTCGTGTACTGATGATAGTTCTCCCCTCAATTGGGGATAGACATATCCTTGCTGGACACTTGGATTTAAGGTAAATATTAGTTTAAATATTGATGGAAACCTAACATATCTGTCTGTAATGCTAATAAGACCTGCATTCTCTATTAGAAACAAAATTATACTTATTTTTGTTAGAACTATCAATGTTGCAATTGAATTACCATCAAAAGTGAACTGCATGTTCGGTTCTTTATAAACTCTTAGATAATTTAGAAAATATATTGTCTTATATAGTCTTCGGTATCCAAACTTGGAAACCCATCTCCGCACACTCTTCAGTGGAGAGGTACATTGTTGGGGAGAGATGCCTGGACTCTTATAATATCCAGGTTGTTACAAACTAGCTAAGATATAGGATGGTAACATTCTCTCATGTTTCCTTTCCTTCGAGGAGAGTTAGATCAGTTCTTCAGACCCATTTAAGTGTCTGTGAGGCCAGTCTTTCTCAACCTTCAATCAAAGTGATCATCCAAGGGGTACGCCTGATCCTGAATAGTCCCAAAACGGGGCTAGGATTATAATCCACTTTGCCGTCAGGTATCCCTTGGGGGAATAGGGTTGAAATTTCCCCCGGCCTTTGACATTGCTCAGGAATCTTGCATATGAAATGATCTATTCCAAGGCAATTCATTCAGAAACCACATTCACGATTTTGGAACAAGCACTTTCAAAAGTTTAAAGAAAGCAACAGAATGGAAATGTTTATTCTAGAGCAAAGCATCATTCAAATCTAAAGATGTTTTTTTTTAAAACTATGGCACAGAGGAGCTGGTGCCAGAGTAAAAAACAATGATTTTAATACACTGGATCTTTTTCCCGAATCAATTACTTTTAATCTGGAACAAGTACCGTTGTAGTCGCTTGGTAGTGCAGAATTTGATTATTGCTGAAGAAAGAGACCCGGGGCCGAATTTTCCCATTGGCGAGCAGGGGGGCAGGGCCCAGTTGCCAATGTGGTCGGGCATTCTGGCATCACCGCAGGTCATTCAGATATTCAGTTCAGTGGGCACACAGCGCACCCCCCAAACTCTCAAAGGCCTATTAAGGCCTGTTAAAAACGAATTAAAGTACTTAACTGAGCTGCCCATCCAACTTTAAGGTTGTCGGGCACGCGAAGAGACCAGGCGGCCTTCGCATTTTTCATGAAAACTCATCCACGGGCGGGACAAGGTTTCATGAAGGGTTTATTAATTAAGTAAAAATTTTTGAAATAAATAATGGACGTGTCCCAGCTCCATGTGACAGTTTCACATGAGGGGACATGTCCTTAAACTTTTTTCCCCCACCTTTATTCAAATTTCCATAACTTAAACAAATCTGGCTGAGGCACCTCCGTGCCTAAGGGAGATCTCAACGCTCTTACACATGCATGTGCGAAAGAGCAGAGGGAAATGCTCAGGGATTCCCCCCCACCCCCCCCCACCCACCACCGACCCGCACAGGGAGCGCTTAGCGCTTCAAAGCATGCATCACGATGAGTGGGCCTTAATGGGCCTGCCCATGTAAAATGGCAGCATGGACCCGATCGGGGGTGACATTTCTGGCCATGCTTGTTGTAAAGTTGTTTGGTGTCTCGCTAAGAGTTCTGGAGGCTTATGAGGTTAAACATAAGCCATTTATTATTAACACACAACTATGTACATTTCTTCAAGGTGTAGCCAGATCCAGATGCTATCTTCATGTCTACTCCTCTCAGATTGCTCTGCACAGTCTACTGTAATGTGACTCTTTACATCACAATGTGTGGGCAGTGCTGTTCTCCAGTCACAGAATCACAGGATTACAGTGCAGAAGAGGCCCTTCGGCCCATCAAGTCTGTACCGACACGTGAGAAACACCTGACCTACCTACCTAACCCCATTTACCAGCACTTGGCCCATAGCCTTGAATGTTATGACGTGCCAAGTGCTCATCCAGGTACTTTTTAAAGGATGTGAGGCAACCCACCTCCACCACCCTCCCAGGCAGCGCATTCCAGACCCTCACCACCCTCTGGGTAAAAAAGCTTTTCCTCACATCCCCCTTAAACCTTCTGCCCCTCACCTTGAACTTATGTCCCCTTGTGACTGACCCTTCAACTAAGGGGAACAGCTGCTCCCTATCCACCCTGTCCATGCCCCTCATAATCTTGTACACCTCGATCAGGTAGCCCCTCAGTCTTCTCTGCACCAACGAAAACAACCCAAGTCTATCCAACCTCTCTTCATAACTTAAATGTTTCATCCCAGGCAACATCCTGGTGAATCTCCTCTGCACTCCCTCCAGTGCAATCACATCCTTTCTATAATGTGGCGACCAGAACTGCACACAGTACTCCAGCTGTGGCCTCACCAAGGTTCTATACAACTCCAATATGACCTCCCTACTTTTGTAATCTACGTTACAAAATTAATCCTTGTTATGCTGAACACCCTCATACCACACCTCTCCCAAGTCTTTACCTAGCATAATTGCAACAGACACTTTCTTTTTGTGCTACACTTTGCCACACCAAACCCCCTCCCCACCAGCTCCCCCACAAGCCTCTGACTATATAAATTCAGACAGTCTGGAGGCTTGACTATTCATCCAGATCTCCTCCTTGTCATGCTAGGAGGATTGGTGGGCTCAGTTGTGTTGGGCAGAGCTTGTTGGTTCAGGGTTGAAATTGTAGTATCTGTGTTTCTGGCACTTGGTTGCCTCCATTTGATTCGCTTAAATGTATAGTAGGAGGTTTGCCTCGAGGGGTGAGGAGGAGAATCCTCATGTTCCGCCTGCTTATGCCTGCCAGCGTATGTATCAGGCAAGATGAAGAGATATACAGACTCGAATTGTTGATTCTGTTTCTCTCTCCTCAGGTGCTACCAGACATGCCGAGTTTTTCTGCTTTTATTTGTATCAGGTACCATTTTGGTTGATCATCATCTCCCCAGACACCGACACCCTCTCATTCAAGGTCCCTGACCCAAATCTTGTCACCCTTGTGTAACTGGGGCAGATTTCTAGTGCGGCATCTCCTATTGTAGGCTGCTGCTGTCTGCAGGACTGTTCTTGGTCCTGAACCTTCCCGTCATGCTTTCTTTGGCAGCACCGGGAATTGGATCTGGCAGTTGGTTGTCTCCATCTGATTCGCTTAAATGTGTAGTAGGAGGTTTGCCTTGAGGGATGAGGAGGGAGAACGCTCCTATCCGCCTGATTGAGCCTGTCAGGAGACCTGCCCACCACGGTCTCTGATGGGGCCAATCCACATAGCAGTGGGGGTGGATCTATGTGTCAATAGTGACGTTGGGAATTTTTGTTTCTTTCTCATAAGGATTTTAACGGCGCGGACACCTCTTTCTGCCTCACTGTTAGATTCTGGTTACCTTGGAGAACTGGTAAGGCAGTGAAAGCTGTAACTGATGGCAAATTGAAAGAAGCATTAACTTACGAATAGGGAGCTGCTGTCAGACGCGGACACTGCATTGCAGACTGGGCCTGGAACCAAACTGCAGACTGGGCCTGGAACCACACTGCAGACTGGGGCCGGGGAACACACTGCAAACTGTGCCCGGCCACTGCAGACTGGGCCCGGCCAGCGCACTGCAGACAGGGCCTGGGACCACACGGCAGACCGTGCCCGATCACTGGACTGCAGACTGGGCCTGGTCACCAGACTGCAGACTGAGACTGGTCACCACAAGGCAGACTGGGCCCAGCCATCGCATTGTAGACAGGGCCCAGGGACCACATTGCAGTCTGGGACCAATCACCACACTGCAGACTGGACCTGGTCACCACACTGCAGACTGGGCCTAGTCACCACACTGCAGACTGGACCTGGTCACCACACCGCAGACTGGGCCCAGGGACCACACTGCAGACTGGGCCCAGGGACCACACTGCAGACTGGGCCCGGGGACCACACTGCAGACTGGGCCCGGGGAACACACTGCAGACTGGGCCCAGGGGAACACACTGCAGACTGGGACCGGGGACCACACTGCAGACTGGGCCCAGGGACCACACTGCAGACTGGGCCTGTTGACAACGCTACAGAATGGGCACGGCAACTGCACCGCAGACTGTGCCGGGGACCGCGTTGCAGACTGGGTCTGTTGACAACGCTACAGTCTGGGCCCAACCACCGCACTGCAGACTGGGCCTAGTCACTGGAGACTGGGCCATCACACTGCAGACTGGGCCCCGGGACCACAGTGCAGACTGGGCCTGGTCACTACACTGCAGACTGGGCCCGGGGACCACACTGCAGACTGGGCCCAGGGACCACACTGCAGACTGGGCCCAGGGACCACACTGCAGACTGGGCCCAGGGACCACACTGCAGACTGGGCCCAGGGACCACACTGCAGACTGGGCCCAGGGACCACACTGCAGACTGGGCCCAGGGACCACACTGCAGACTGGGCCCAGGGACCACACTGCAGACAGGGCCCAGGGACCACACTGCAGACAGGGCCCAGGGACCACACTGCAGACTGGGCCCGGGGACCACACTGCAGACTGGGCCCGGGGACCACACTGCAGACTGGGCCCGGGGACCACACTGCAGACTGGGTCCGGTGACCACACTGCAGACTGGGTCCGGTGACCACACTGCAGACTGGGTCCGGTGACCACACTGCAGACTGGGCCTGGACACCACACTGCAGACTGGGCCCAGGGACCACACTGCAGTCTGGGTCGGGCCACCACACTGCAGAACAGGCCCGGCCACCGCACTGCAGATTGGGCCCGGCCACCGCACTGCAGACTGGGCCCGGTCACTGCAGACTGGGCCTGAAAACTGCAGACAAGGCCTGGGGGATAACACTGCAGACTGGGCCCGGCTACTCCACTGCTGACAGGGCTCGGGGACACACTGCAGATTGGCCCCGGCGACCACACTGCAGACTGGGCCTGGCTGCCGCACTGCAGACTGGGCCAGGGGAGCACACTGCAGACAAGGCCCAGTCACCATGCTACAGACTGGGCCCGGACACCACACTGCAGACAGGGCCTGGGGACCACACTGCAGACTGGGCCCAGTGACCACACTGCAGACTGGGCCCAGCGACCACAGTGCAGATTGTGACCGGTCACTGCACTGCAGACTGGGCCTGGCGACAACACTGCAGACTGGGTCCCGGTCAACACGCTGCTGACTGGGCCTGGGGACCACTCTGAAGATTGCGATTGGTCACTGCACTGCTGGGTGGGCTCGGGGACCACACTGCAGACTGGGCCCGGACACCGCACTGCAGACTGGGTCCAGTCACTGCAGTATGGGCCTGATCACTGCAGACAAGGCTTGGGGACCAAACTGCAGACTGGGCCCGGGGACCACACTGCAGACTGGGCCTGGGGACCACACTGCAGACTGGGCCCGGGGACCACACTGCAGATGTGCCCTGGGGACCACACTGCAGACTGGTCCTGGCTACCACACTGCAGACTGGGCCTGGGGACCACACTGCAGACTGGGCCTGGGGACCACACTGCAGACTGGGCCTGGGACCACACTGCAGACTGGGCCTGGGACCACACTGCAGACTGGGCCTGGGGACCACACTGCAGACTGGGCCTGGGACCACACTGCAGACTGGGCCCGGACACCACACTGCAGACTGGGCCCGGACACCACACTGCAGACTGGGCCCGGACACCACACTGCAGACTGGGCCCGGACACCACACTGCAGACTGGGCCCGGACACCACACTGCAGACTGGGCCCGGACACCACACTGCAGACTGGGCCCGGACACCACACTGCAGACTGGGCCCGGACACCACACTGCAGACTGGGCCCGGACACCACACTGCAGACTGGGCCCGGACACCACACTGCAGACTGGGCCCGGACACCACACTGCAGACTGGGCCCGGACACCACACTGCAGACTGGGCCCGGACACCACACTGCAGACTGGGCCCGGACACCACACTGCAGACTGGGCCCGGACACCACACTGCAGACTGGGCCCGGACACCACACTGCAGACTGGGCCTGGGGACCACACTGCAGAATGGGCCCGGACATCGTACTACAGACTGGTCCCGGACATGGCACTGCAGACTGGGCCCGGACATGGCACTGCAGACTGGGCACAGTCACCGCACTGCAGACTAGGCCCGGCCACCACCCTGCAGACTGGGTCCAGTCACTGCAGTCTGGGCCTGATCACTGCAGATAAGGCCCAGGGGACCACACTGCAGACAGGGCCCGGGGACGACAGCTCAGACTGTGCCCAATCACCGCACTGCAGACTGGGCCCGGGGAGGAAACTGCAGACAGGGCCCGGTCACCACATTGCAGACTGGGCCCGCTCACCACATTGCAGAATGGGCCTGGGGAACACACTGCAGACAAGGCCCAGTCACCATGCTACAGACGGGGCCCGGCTATCCCACTGCTGACAGGGCCCGGGGACCACAGTGCAGACTGGGCCCAATCACCACACTGCAGCTTGGGCCTGGTCACCAGACTGCAGACTGGGCCCAGTGACCACACTGCAGACTGAGTCCAGCCACCCCACTGTAGTCTGTGCCCAGTGACCACACTGCAGACGATGCCCAGCGACCACAGTGCAGATTGCGACCCGTCATTGCACTGCAGACTGGGCCTGGGGGTTAACACTGCAGACTGGGCCTGGTCACCGCACTGCAAACTGGGTCCAGTCACTGCAGTCTGGGCCTGATCACTGCAGATAAGGCTCGGGGGATAACACTGCAGACTGGGCCTGGTCACTACACTGCAGACTGGGCCTGGTCACTACACTGAAGTCTGGGCCTGATCACTGCAGACAAGGCTTGGGGACCACACTGCAGACTGGGCCCGGTGACCACACTGCAGTCTGGGCCCGGTGACCACACTACAGACTGGGCCACGCCACCCAACTGCAGACTGGGCCCCACCACCGCACTGCAGACAGGGCCCGGTCACCACACTGCAAACTGGGCCCAGTCACCACACTGCAGACTGGGCCCAGTCACCACACAGCAGAATGGTCCCAGACACCACACTGCAGTCTGGGCCCAGGGACCACACTGCAGACTGGGCCCGGGGACCACACTGCAGACTGGGCCCGGGGACCACACTGCAGACTGGGCCCGGGGACCACACTGCAGACTGGGCCTGGTCACCACACTGCAGTCTGGGCCCAGGGACCACACTGCAGACTGGGCCCGGGGACCACACTGCAGACTGGGCCTGGTCACTACACTGCAGACAGGGCCCAGGGACCACACTGCAGACTGGGCCCGGGGACCACACTGCAGACTGGGCCCGGGGACCACATTGCAGACTGGGCCCGGGGACCACACTGCAGACTGGCCCCGGGGACCACACTGCAGACTGGGCCCGGGGACCACACTGCAGACTGGGCCCGGGGACCACACTGCAGACTGGGCCCGGGGACCACACTGCAGACTGGGCCCGGGGACCACACTGCAGACTGGGCCCGGGGACCACACTGCAGACTGGGCCCGGGGACCACACTGCAGACTGGACCCGGGGACCACACTGCAGATTGGACCCGGGGACCACACTGCAGACTGGGCCCGGGGACCACACTGCAGACTGGGCCCGGTGACCACACTGCAGACTGGGCCCGGGGACCACACTGCAGACTGGGCCCGGTGACCACACTGCAGACTGTGCCCGGGGACCACACTGCAGACTGGGCCCGGGGACCACACTGCAGACTGGGCCCGGGGACCACACTGCAGACTGGGCCCGGACACCACACTGCAGACTGGGCCCGGGGACCACACTGCAGACTGGGCCCGGACACCACACTGCAGACTGGGCCCGGGGACCACACTGCAGACTGGGCCCGGACACCACACTGCAGACTGGGCCCGGACACCACACTGCAGACTGGGCCCGGACATCATACTACAGACTGGTCCCGGACATGGCACTGCAGACTGGGCACAGTCACTGCACTGCAGACTAGGCCCGGCCACCACACTGCAGACTGGGTCCAGTCACTGCAGTCTGGGCCTGATCACTGCAGATAAGGCCCAGGGGACCACACTGCAGACAGGGCCCGGGGACGACAGCACAGACTGTGCCCAATCACCACACTGCAGACTGGTCCTGGGGGTTAACACTGCAGACGGGACCTGACCACCACGCTGCAGACTGGGCCTGGTCACTACACTGCAGACTGGGCCCGGGGACCACACTGCAGACTGGTCCTGACCACCACACTGCAGACTGGTCCTGACCACCACACTGCAGACTGGGCCCGGGGACCACACTGCAGACTGGGCCCGGTCACCACACTGCAGACTGGGCCCGGTCACCACACTGCAGACTGGGCCCGGACACCACACTGCAGACTGGGCCCGGACACCACACTGCAGACTGGGCCCGGACACCACACTGCAGACTGGGCCCGGACACCACACTGCAGACTGGGCCCGGACACCACACTGCAGACTGGGCCCGGACACCACACTGCAGACTGGGCCCGGACACCACACTGCAGACTGGGCCCGGACACCACACTGCAGACTGGGCCCGGACACCACACTGCAGACTGGGCCCGGACACCACACTGCAGTCTGGGCCTGGGGACCACACTGCAGACTGGGCCCGGACACCACACTGCAGACTGGGCCCGGGGACCACAGCTCAGACTGTGCCCAATCACAGCACTGCAGACTGGACCTGGGGGTTAACACTGCAGACTGGGCCTGGGGGTTAACACTGCAGACAGGGCCCGGGACCACACTGCAGTCTGGGCCCGGTCACTGCAGACAAGGCCCGGGGGGGAAAACTGCAGACGGGGCCCGGCTATCCCACTGCAGACAGGGCACGGGGACCACTGTGCAGACTGGGCCCAATCACCGCACTGCAGACTGGGCCTGGTCACCACACTGCAGACTGAGTCCGGCCACCCCACTGCAGACTGGGCCCAGTGACCACTCTGCAGACTGGGCCCAGTGACCACTCTGCAGACTGGGCCCAGTGACCACTCTGCAGACTGGGCCCAGTGACCACTCTGCAGACTGGGCCCAGTGACCACTCTGCAGACTGGGCCCAGTGACCACTCTGCAGACTGGGCCCAGTGACCACACTGCAGACTGTGCCCAGCGACCACAGTGCAGATTGCGCCCGGCCACCGCACTGCAGATTGGGTCCAGTCACTGCAGTCTGGGCCGGATCACTGCAGACAAGGCTCGGTGTATAACACTGCAGATTGGGTCCAGTCACTGCAGTCTGGGCCGGATCACTGCAGACAAGGCTCGGTGTATAACACTGCAGATTGGGTCCAGTCACTGCAGTCTGGGCCTGATCACTGCAGATTGGGCCTGGGGACCACACTGCAGAATGGGTTTGGGGACCACACTGCAGACTCGGCCTGGGGACCACACTGCAGACTGGGCTTGTGGACCACACTTTAGACTGGGCCAGGGGACAACACTGCAGTCTGGGCAGGGCCACCACACTGCAGACTGGGCCCGGCTGCCGCACTGCAGATTGGGCCCGGTTATTGTGGACTGGGCCAGGGGAGCACACTGCAGAGTTGGCCCGGTCACAACGCTGCAGACTTGGCCCGGTCACCATGCCACAGACTGGGCTTGGTCACCGCATCGCAGTCTGGGCCCAGTGACCACAATGTAGACTGGGCCTGGGGACCACACTGCAGACAGGGCCCAGTCAACACGCTGCAGACTGGGCCCTATCACTGAACTGCGGTCTGGGCCCGGTCACTGCAGACTGGGCCTGATCGGTGCAGAAAAGGCCTGGGGGATAACACTGCAGATTGGGCCTGGCTACTCCACTACAGACAGGGCCCGGGGAGCACAGCGCAGACTGGGCCCAATCACCGCACAGCAGACTGGGCCCAGTGACCACACTGCAGAATAGGCCCGATCACCATGCCGCAGACTGGGACCGGCCACCACAATGCAGACTGCACCCAGCAACCACAGTGCAGATTGCGACTGGTCACCACACTGCAGACTGGGCCCGGGGACCACACTGCAGACTGGCCCAGGGGAGCACACTGCTGACAAGGCCCAGTCACCATGCTACAGATTGGGCCTGGTCACCACACTGCAGGCTGGGCCTGGGGACCACACTGCAGACTGGGTCAAACGACCACAGTGCAGACTGGGCCCGGTCACCACAATGCAGACTGGGACCGGCCACCACAATGCAGACTGCACCCAGCGACCACAGTGCAGATTGCGACTGGTCACCACACTGCAGACTGGGCCCGGGGACCACACTGCAGACTGGGCCTGATCACTGCAGACAAGGCTTGGGGGTTAACATTGCAGACTGGGACCGGCTGCCGCACTGTAGACTGGCCCAGGGGAGCACACTGCTGACAAGGCCCAGTCACCATGCTACAGATTGGGCCTGGTCACCACACTGCAGGCTGGGCCTGGGGACCACACTGCAGACTGGGTCTGGTGATCACACTGCAGACTGGGCCCGGGACCCACACTGCAGCCTGGGCCCGGGGACCACACTGCAGACTGGGCCAGGGGACCGCACTGCAGACAGGGCCTGGTCACCACATTGCAGACTGGGCCCAGGGACCACACTGCAGACTGGGTCCAGCCACCGTAGTGCAGACTGGGCACGGTCACTGGAGAGTGGGCCTGAACACTGCAGACAGGTTCTGGGGTTTAACACTGCAGACTGGGCCCGGCCATCACACTGCAGACAGGGCCCGGGACCACAGTGCAGACTGGGCCTGACCACTGCACTGCAGACTGGGCCCGGGGACCACACTGCAGACTGGGCCCGGGGACCACACTGCAGACTGGACCCGGTCACCACACTGCAGACAGGGCCCGGGAACACACTGCAGACTGGGCCTGACCACCGCACTGCAGAATGGGCCCGGGGACCACACTGCAGACTGGACCCGGTCACCACACTGCAGACAGGGCCCGGGACCACAGTGCAGACTGGGCCTGACCACCGCACTGCAGACTGGGCCTGACCACCGCACTGCAGACTGGGCCTGACCACCGCACTGCAGACTGGGCCTGACCACCGCACTGCAGACTGGGCCTGACCACCGCACTGCAGACTGGGCCTGACCACCGCACTGCAGACTGGGCCTGACCACCGCACTGCAGACTGGGCCTGACCACCGCACTGCAGACTGGGCCTGACCACCGCACTGCAGACTGGGCCTGACCACCGCACTGCAGACTGGGCCTGACCACCGCACTGCAGACTGGGCCTGACCACCGCACTGCAGACTGGGCCTGACCACCGCACTGCAGACTGGGCCTGACCACCGCACTGCAGACTGGGCCTGGTCACTACACTGCAGACAGGGCCCGGGGGATAACACTGCAGACTGGGTCTGGCTACCTCACTGCAGACAGGCCCCGGGGACCACATTGCAGACTGGGCCCAATCACCGCACTGCAGACTGAGTCTGGTGGCCACACTGCAGACTGGGTCCAGGGACCACACTGCAGTCTGGGCCGGGCCAACCCACTGCAGACAGGGCTCAGGTACCACAGCGCAGCCTGGTCCCAATCACCATACTGCAGACTGGGCCCCGGGACCACACTGCAGACTGGGCCCGGGGACCACAATGCAGACTGGGCCCGGGGACCACACTGCAGACTGGGCCCGGGGACCACACTGCAGACTGGGCCCGGGGACCACACTGCAGACTGGACCCGGGGACCACACAGCAGACTGGGCCCGGGGACCACACTGCAGACTGGGCCCGGGGACCACACTGCAGACTGGGCCCGGGGACCACACTGCAGACTGGGCCCGGGGACCACACTGCAGACTGGGCCCGATGACCACACTGCAGACTGGGCCCGGTCACCGCACTGCAGACTGGGCCCGGTCACTGCACTACAGACTGGGCCCGCTCACCACACTGCAGACTGGGTCCGGAAACCGCACTGCAGACTAGGCCCGGTCACCGCACTACAGACTAGGCCTGGCCACCACACTGCAGACTGGGTCCTGTCACTGCAGTCTGGGCCTGATCACTGCAGATAAGGCCCGGGGGATAACACTGCAGACAGGTCCTGGGGACCACACTGCAGACTGGGACCAGTGACCACACTGCAGACTGGGCCTGGTCACTACACTGCAGACAGGTCCTGGGGACCACACTGCAGACTGGGCCCGGTGACCACACTGCAGAATAGGCCCGATCACCGCACTGCAGACAGGGCCCGGTCACTGCGGTCTGGGACCGGTCACTGCAGACTGGGCCTGATCCCTGCAGACAAGGCCCGGGGGAGAACACTGCAGACTGTGCCCAGCTATCCCACTGCAGACTGAATCCGGTGACAACACTGCAGTCTGGGCCGGGCCACCCCACTGCAGTCTGGGCCGGGACACCCGAATGCAGACTGGGCCCAGTGACCACACTGCAGACTGGGCCCAGTGACCACACTGCTGACTGGGCCCAGTGACCACACTGCAGACTGGGCCCAGTGACCACACTGCAGACTGGGCCCAGTGACCACACTGCAGACTGGGCCCAGTGACCACACTGCAGACTGGGCTCAGGGACCACACTGCAAACTGGGTCCAGTCACTGCAGTCTGGGCCTGATCACTGCAGATAAAGCCCGGGGGTTAACACTGCAGACTGGGCCTGGTCACTACACTGCAGACTGGGCCTGGGGAACACACTGCAGACTGGGCCCAGGGACCCCACTGCAGACTGGGCACAGGGACCCCACTGCAGACTGGGCCCGGGGACAACACAGCAGACTGGGCCCGGGGACAACACTGCAGACTGGGCCCAGGGACCACACTGCAGACTGGGCCCAGGGACCACACTGCACACTGGGCTCAGGGACAATACTGTAGTCTGGGTCGGGCCACCGCACTGCAGACTGGTCCCGGTCACTGCAGTCTGCGTCTGGTCATTGCAGACAAGGCCCGGGGCAAAACTCTGCAGACTGGGTCTGGCTATCCCACTGCAGACAGGTGCGGGGACCACAGTGCAGACCGGGCCCAATCAACAGACTTCAGACTTGGCCTGGTCACCACACTGCAGACTGGGTCCGGGGACCACACTGCAGACTGGACCCGGGGACCACACTGCAGACTGGACCCGGGGACCACACTGCAGACTGGGCCTGGGGACCACACTGCAGACTGGGCCTGGTCACTACACTGCAGACTGGACCCGGGGACCACACTGCAGACTGGACCCGGTCACCACACTGCAGACAGGGCCCAGGACCACAGTGCAGACTGGGCCTGACCACCGCACTGCAGACTGGGCCTGACCACCGCACTGCAGACTGGGCCTGACCACCGCACTGCAGACTGGGCCTGATCACCGCACTGCAGACTGGGCCTGGTCACTACACTGCAGACAGGGCCCGGGGGATAACACTGCAGACTGGGTCTGGCTACCTCACTGCAGACAGGCCCCGGGGACCACATTGCAGACTGGGCCCAATCACCGCACTGCAGACTGAGTCTGGTGGCCACACTGCAGACTGGGTCCAGGGACCACACTGCAGTCTGGGCCGGGCCAACCCACTGCAGACAGGGCTCAGGTACCACAGCGCAGCCTGGTCCCAATCACCATACTGCAGACTGGGCCCGGGGACCACACTGCAGACTGGGCCCGGGGACCACACTGCAGACTGGGCCCGGGGACCACACTGCAGACTGGGCCCGGGGACCACACTGCAGACTGGGCCCGGGGACCACACTGCAGACTGGGCCCGGGGACCACACTGCAGACTGGGCCCGGTCACCACACTTCAGACTGGGCCCGGTCACCGCACTACAGACTGGGCCCGATGACCACACTGCAGACTGGGCCAGGGTAGCACACTGCAGACTGGGCTTGGGGACAACACTGCAGACTGGGCCTGGGGACCACACTGCAGACAGGGCCTGGTCACCACACTGCAGACTGGGCCCGCTCACCACACTGCAGACTGGGTCCGGAAACCGCACTGCAGAATGGGCCCGGACATCGCACTGCAGACTAGGCCCGGTCACCGTACTGCAGACTAGGCCTGGCCACCACACTGCAGACTGGGTCCTGTCACTGCAGTCTGGGCCTGATCACTGCAGATAAGGCCCGGGGGATAACACTGCAGACAGGTCCTGGGGACCACACTGCAGACTGGGACCAGTGACCACACTGCAGAATAGGCCCGATCACCGCACTGCAGACAGGGCCCGGTCACTGCAGACTGCGCCTGATCACTGCAGACAAGGCCCGGGGGAGAACACTGCAGACTGTGCCCAGCTATCCCACTGCAGACTGAATCCGGTGACAACACTGCAGTCTGGGCCGGGCCACCACACTGCAGTCTGGGCCGGGCCACCCCACTGCAGTCTGGGCCGGGACACCCGAATGCAGACTGGGCCCAGTGACCACACTGCAGACTGGGCCCAGTGACCACACTGCAGACTGGGCCCAAGGACCACACTGCAGACTGGGCCCAGTGACCACACTGCAGACTGGGCCAAGTGACCACACTGCAGACTGGGCCCAGTGACCACACTGCAGACTGGGCCCAGTGACCACACTGCAGACTGGGCCCAGTGACCACACTGCAGACTGGGCCCAGTGACCACACTGCAGACTGGGCCCAGTGACCACACTGCAGACTGGGCCCAGTGACCACACTGCAGACTGGGCCCAGTGACCACACTGCAGACTGGGCCCAGGGACCACACTGCAGACTGGGCCCAGGGACCACACTGCAGACTGGGCCCAGGGACCACACTGCAGACTGGGCTCAGTGACCACACTGCAGACTGGGCCCAGTGACCACACTGCAGACTGGGCCCAGTGACCACACTGCAGAATGGGCCAAGTGACCACACTGCAGACTGGGCCCAGTGACCACACTGCAGACTGGGCCCAGTGACCACACTGCAGACTGGGCCCAGTGACCACACTGCAGACTGGGCCCAGTGACCACACTGCAGACTGGGCCCAGTGACCACACTGCAGACTGGGCCCAGTGACCACACTGCAGACTGGGCCCAGGGACCACACTGCAGACTGGGCCCAGGGACCACACTGCAGACTGGGCCCAGGGACCACACTGCAGACTGGGCTCAGTGACCACACTGCAGACTGGGCTCAGTGACCACACTGCAGACTGGGCCCAGTGACCACACTGCAGACTGGGCCCAGTGACCACACTGCAGACTGGGCCCAGTGACCACACTGCAGACTGGGCCCAGTGACCACACTGCAGACTGGGTCCAGTCACTGCAGTCTGGGCCTGATCACTGCAGATAAAGCCCGGGGGTTAACACTGCAGACTGGGCCTGGTCACTACACTGCAGACTGGGCCTGGGGAACACACTGCAGACTGGGCCCAGGGACCCCACTGCAGACTGGGCCCGGGGACAACACTGCAGACTGGGCCCGGGGACAACACTGCAGACTGGGCCCAGGGACCACACTGCAGACTGGGCCCAGGGACCACACTGCACACTGGGCTCGGGGACAATACTGCAGTCTGGGTCGGGCCACCGCACTGCAGACTGGTCCCGGTCACTGCAGTCTGCGTCTGGTCATTGCAGACAAGGCCCGGGGCAAAACTCTGCAGACTGGGTCTGGCTATCCCACTGCAGACAGGTGCGGGGACCACAGTGTAGACCGGGCCCAATCACCACACTGCAGACTTGGCCTGGTCACAACACTGCAGACTGGGTCCGGGGACCACACTGCAGACTGGGTCCGGGGACCACACTGCAGACTGGACCCGGGGACCACACTGCAGACTGGACCCGGGGACCACACTGCAGACTGGACCCGGTCACCACACTGCAGACTGGACCCGGTCACCACACTGCAGACAGGGCCTGGGGACCACACTGCAGACTGGGCCTGGTCACTACACTGCAGACTGGACCCGGGGACCACACTGCAGACTGGACCCGGTCACCACACTGCAGACAGGGCCCGGGACCACAGTGCAGACTGGGCCTGACCACCGCGCTGCAGACTGGGCCAGACCACCGCACTGCAGACTGGGCCTGACCACCGCACTGCAGACTGGGCCTGACCACCGCACTGCAGACTGGGCCTGACCACCGCACTGCAGACTGGGCCTGACCACCGCACTGCAGACTGGGCCTGACCACCGCACTGCAGACTGGGCCTGACCACCGCACTGCAGACTGGGCCTGACCACCGCACTGCAGACTGGGCCTGACCACCGCACTGCAGACTGGGCCTGACCACCGCACTGCAGACTGGGCCTGACCACCGCACTGCAGACTGGGCCTGACCACCGCACTGCAGACTGGGCCTGACCACCGCACTGCAGACTGGGCCTGACCACCGCACTGCAGACTGGGCCTGACCACCGCACTGCAGACTGGGCCTGACCACCGCACTGCAGACTGGGCCTGACCACCGCACTGCAGACTGGGCCTGACCACCGCACTGCAGACAGGCCCCGGGGACCACATTGCAGACTGGGCCCAATCACCGCACTGCAGACTGAGTCTGGTGGCCACACTGCAGACTGGGTCCAGGGACCACACTGCATTCTGGGCCGGGCCAACCCACTGCAGACAGGGCTCAGGTACCACAGCGCAGCCTGGTCCCAATCACCATACTGCAGACTGGGCCCGGGGACCACACTGCAGACTGGGCCCGGGGGCCACACTGCAGACTGGGCCCGGGGACCACACTGCAGACTGGGCCCGGGAACCACACTGCAGACTGGGCCCGGTGACCACACTGCAGACTGGGCCCGGTCACCACACTTCAGACTGGGCCCGGTCACCACACTGCAGACTGGGCCCGGTCACCGTACTACAGACTGGGCCCGATGACCACACTGCAGACTGGGCCAGGGTAGCACACTGCAGACTGGGTAAGGGGACCACACTGCAGACAGGGCCTGGGGACCACACTGCAGACAGGGCCTGGGGACCATACTGCAGACAGGGCCTGGTCACCACACTGCAGACTGGGCCCGCTCACCACACTGCAGACTGGGTCCGGAAACCGCACTGCAGAATGGGCCCGGACATCGCACTGCAGACTAGGCCTGGCCACCACACTGCAGACTGGGTCCTGTCACTGCAGTCTGGGCCTGATCACTGCAGATAAGGCCCGGGGGATAACACTGCAGACAGGTCCTGGGGACCACACTGCAGACTGGGCCTGGTCACTACACTGCAGTCAGGTCCTGGGGACCACACATCAGACTGGGCCCGGTGACCACACTGCAGAATAGGCCCGATCACCGCACTGCAGACAGGGCCCGGTCACTGCGGTCTGGGACCGGTCACTGCAGACTGCGCCTGATCACTGCAGACAAGGCCCGGGGGAGAACACTGCAGACTGTGCCCAGCTATCCCACTGCAGACTGAATCCGGTGACAACACTGCAGTCTGGGCCGGGCCACCCCACTGCAGTCTGGGCCGGGCCACCCCACTGCAGTCTGGGCCGGGCCACCCCACTGCAGTCTGGGCCGGGCCACCCCACTGCAGTCTGGGCCGGGACACCCGAATGCAGACTGGGCCCAGTGACCACACTGCAGACTGGGCCCAGTGACCACACTGCAGACTGGGCCCAGTGACCACACTGCAGACTGGGCCCAGTGACCACACTGCAGACTGGGCCCAGTGACCACACTGCAGACTGGGCCCAGTGACCACACTGCAGACTGGGCCCAGTGACCACACTGCAGACTGGGCCCAGTGACCACACTGCAGACTGGGCCCAGTGACCACACTGCAGACTGGGCCCAGTGACCACACTGCAGACTGGGCCCAGTGACCACACTGCAGACTGGGCCCAGGGACCACACTGCAGACTGGGCTCAGGGACCACACTGCAGACTGGGCTCAGTGACCACACTGCAGACTGGGCTCAGTGACCACACTGCAGACAGGGCCCAGTGACCACACTGCAGACTGGGCTCAGGGACCACACTGCAGACTGGGTCCAGTCACTGCAGTCTGGGCCTGATCACTGCAGATAAAGCCCGGGGGTTAACACTGCAGACTGGGCCTGGTCACTACACTGCAGACTGGGCCTGGGGAACACACTGCAGACTGGGCCCAGGGACCCCACTGCAGACTGGGCACAGGGACCCCACTGCAGACTGGGCCCGGGGACAACACTGCAGACTGGGCCCAGGGACCACACTGCAGACTGGGCCCAGGGACCACACTGCACACTGGGCTCAGGGACAATACTGAAGTCTGGGTCGGGCCACCGCACTGCAGACTGGTCCCGGTCACTGCAGTCTGCGTCTGGTCATTGCAGACAAGGCCCGGGGCAAAACTCTGCAGACTGGGTCTGGCTATCCCACTGCAGACAGGTGCGGGGACCACAGTGCACACCGGGCCCAATCAACAGACTGCAGACTTGGCCTGGTCACCACACTGCAGACTGGGTCCGGGGACCACACTGCAGACTGGACCCGGGGACCACACTGCAGACTGGACCCGGGGACCACACTGCAGACTGGACCCGGTCACCACACTGCAGACAGGGCCTGGGGACCACACTGCAGACAGGGCCTGGGGACCACACTGCAGACTGGGCCTGGTCACTACACTGCAGACTGGACCCGGGGACCACACTGCAGACTGGACCCGGTCACCACACTGCAGACAGGGCCCAGGACCACAGTGCAGACTGAGCCTGACCACCGCACTGCAGACTGGGCCTGACCACCGCACTGCAGACTGGGCCTGATCACCGCACTGCAGACTGGGCCTGGTCACTACACTGCAGACAGGGCCCGGGGGATAACACTGCAGACTGGGTCTGGCTACCTCACTGCAGACAGGCCCCGGGGACCACATTGCAGACTGGGCCCAATCACCGCACTGCAGACTGAGTCTGGTGGCCACACTGCAGACTGGGTCCAGGGACCACACTGCAGTCTGGGCCGGGCCAACCCACTGCAGACAGGGCTCAGGTACCACAGCGCAGCCTGGTCCCAATCACCATACTGCAGACTGGGCCCGGGGACCACACTGCAGACTGGGCCCGGGGACCACACTGCAGACTGGGCCCGGGGACCACACTGCAGACTGGGCCCGGGGACCACACTGCAGACTGGGCCCGGGGACCACACTGCAGACTGGGCCCGGGGACCACACTGCAGACTGGGCCCGGACATCACACTGCAGACGGGACCTGGGGACCACACTGCAGACTGGGCCCGGGAACCACACTGCAGACTGGGCCCGGGGACCACACTGCAGACTGGGCCAGGGTAGCACACTGCAGACTGGGCCTGGGGACCACACTGCAGACTGGGCCTGGGGACCACACTGCAGACAGGGCCTGGTCACCACACTGCAGACTGGGCCCGCTCACCGCACTGCAGACTGGGTCCGGAAACCGCACTGCAGAATGGGCCCGGACATCGCACTGCAGACTAGGCCCGGTCACCGTACTGCAGACTAGGCCTGGCCACCACACTGCAGACTGGGTCCTGTCACTGCAGTCTGGGCCTGATCACTGCAGATAAGGCCCGGGGTATAACACTGCAGACAGGTCCTGGGGACCACACTGCAGACTGGGACCAGTGACCACACTGCAGAATAGGCCCGATCACCGCACTGCAGACAGGGCCCGGTCACTGCGGTCTGGGACCGGTCACTGCAGACTGCGCCTGATCACTGCAGACAAGGCCCGGGGGAGAACACTGCAGACTGTGCCCAGCTATTCCACTGCAGACTGAATCCGGTGACAACACTGCAGTCTGGGCCGGGCCACCCCACTGCAGTCTGTGCCGGGCCACCCCACTGCAGTCTGGGCCGGGCCACCCCACTGCAGTCTGGGCCGGGACACCCGAATGCAGACTGGGCCCAGTGACCACACTGCAGACTGGGCCCAGTGACCACACTGCAGACTGGGCCCAGTGACCACACTGCAGACTGGGCCCAGTGACCACACTGCAGACTGGGCCCAGTGACCACACTGCAGACTGGGCCAAGTGACCACACTGCAGACTGGGCCCAGTGACCACACTGCAGACTGGGCCCAGTGACCACACTGCAGACTGGGCCCAGTGACCACACTGCAGACTGGGCCCAGTGACCACACTGCAGACTGGGCCCAGGGACCACACTGCAGACTGGGCCGAGGGACCACACTGCAGACTGGGTCCAGTGACCACACTGCAGACTGGGCTCAGTGACCACACTGCAGACTGGGCTCAGTGAGCACACTGCAGACTGGGCCCAGTGACCACACTGCAGACTGGGCCCAGTGACCACACTGCAGACTGGGCTCAGGGACCACACTGCAAACTGCGTCCAGTCACTGCAGTCTGGGCCTGATCACTGCAGATAAAGCCCGGGGGTTAACACTGCAGACTGGGCCTGGTCACTACACTGCAGACTGGGCCTGGGGAACACACTGCAGACTGGGCCCAGGGACCCCACTGCAGACTGGGCACAGGGACCCCACTGCAGACTGGGCCCGGGGACAACACTGCAGACTGGGCCCAGGGACCACACTGCAGACTGGGCCCAGGGACCACACTGCACACTGGGCTCGGGGACAATACTGAAGTCTGGGTCGGGCCACCGCACTGCAGACTGGTCCCGGTCACTGCAGTCTGCGTCTGGTCATTGCAGACAAGGCCCGGGGCAAAACTCTGCAGACTGGGTCTGGCTATCCCACTGCAGACAGGTGCGGGGACCACAGTGTAGACCGGGCCCAATCACCACACTGCAGACTTGACCTGGTCACAACACTGCAGACTGGGTCCGGGGACCACACTGCAGACTGGACCCGGGGACCACACTGCAGACTGGACCCGGTCACCACACTGCAGACAGGGCCTGGGGACCACACTGCAGACTGGGCCTGGTCACTACACTGCAGACTGGACCCGGGGACCACACTGCAGACTGGACCCGGTCACCACACTGCAGACAGGGCCCAGGACCACAGTGCAGACTGGGCCTGACCACCGCACTGCAGACTGGGCCTGACCACCGCACTGCAGACTGGGCCTGACCACCGCACTGCAGACTGGGCCTGACCACCGCACTGCAGACTGGGCCTGACCACCGCACTGCAGACTGGGCCTGACCACCGCACTGCAGACTGGGCCTGACCACCGCACTGCAGACTGGGCCTGACCACCGCACTGCAGACTGGGCCTGACCACCGCACTGCAGACTGGGCCTGACCACCGCACTGCAGACTGGGCCTGACCACCGCACTGCAGACTGGGCCTGGTCACTACACTGCAGACAGGGCCCGGGGGATAACACTGCAGACTGGGTCTGGCAACCTCACTGCAGACAGGCCCCGGGGACCACATTGCAGACTGGGCCCAATCACCGCACTGCAGACTGAGTCTGGTGGCCACACTGCAGACTGGGTCCAGGGACCACACTGCAGTCTGGGCCGGGCCAACCCACTGCAGACAGGGCTCAGGTACCACAGCGCAGCCTGGTCCCAATCACCATACTGCAGACTGGGCCCGGGGACCACACTGCAGACTGGGCCCGGGGGCCACACTGCAGACTGGGCCCGGGGACCACATTGCAGACTGGGCCCGGGGACCACACTGCAGACTGGGCCCGGGGACCACACTGCAGACTGGGTCCGGTCACCACACTTCAGACTGGGCCCGGTCACCACACTGCAGACTGGGCCCGGTCACCGCACTGCAGACTGGGCCCGGTCACTGCACTACAGACTGGGCCCGATGACCACACTGCAGACTGGGCCAGGGTAGCACACTGCAGACTGGGTAAGGGGACCACACTGCAGACTGGGTCTGGGGACCACACTGCAGACTGGGCCCGCTCACCACACTGCAGACTGGGCCCGCTCACCACACTGCAGACTGGGTCCGGAAACCTCACTGCAGAATGGGCCCGGACATCGCACTGCAGACTAGGCCCGGTAACCGCACTGCAGACTAGGCCTGGCCACCACACTGCAGACTGGGTCCTGTCACTGCAGTCTGGGCCTGATTACTGCAGATAAGGCCCGGGGGATAACAATGCAGACAGGTCCTGGGGACGACACTGCAGACTGGGACAAGTGACCACACTGCAGACTGGGCCTGGTCACTACACTGCAGACAGGTCCTGGGGACCACACTGCAGACTGGGCCCGGTGACCACACTGCAGAATAGGCCCGATCACCGCACTGCAGACAGGGTCCGGTCACTGCGGTCTGGGACTGGTCACTGCAGACTGCGCCTGATCACTGCAGACAAGGCCCGGGGGAGAACACTGCAGACTGTGCCCAGCTATCCCACTGCAGACTGAATCCGGTGACAACACTGCAGTCTGGGCCGGGCCACCCCACTGCAGTCTGGGCCGGGCCACCCCACTGCAGTCTGGGCCGGGACACCCGAATGCAGACTGGGCCCAGTGACCACACTGCAGACTGGGCCCAGTGACCACACTGCAGACTGGGCCCAGTGACCACACTGCAGACTGGGCCCAGTGACCACACTGCAGACTGGGCCCAGTGACCACACTGCAGACTGGGCCCAGTGACCACACTGCAGACTGGGCCCAGTGACCACACTGCAGACTGGGCCCAGGGACCACACTGCAGACTGGGCCCAGTGACCACACTGCAGACTGGGCCCAGTGACCACACTGCAGACTGGGCCCAGGGACCACACTGCAGACTGGGCTCAGTGACCACACTGCAGACTGAGCTCAGTGACCACACTGCAGACTGGGCTCAGTGACCACACTGCAGACTGGGCCCAGTGACCACACTGCAGACTGGGCTCAGGGACTACACTGGAAACTGGGTCCATTCACTGCAGTCTGGGCCTGATCACTGCAGATAAAGCCCGGGGGTTAACACTGCAGACTGGGCCTGGTCACTACACTGCAGACTGGGCCTGGGGAACACACTGCAGACTGGGCCCAGGGACCCCACTGCAGACTGGGCACAGGGACCCCACTGCAGACTGGGCCCGGGGACAACACTGCAGACTGGGCCCAGGGACCACACTGCAGACTGGGCCCAGGGACCACACTGCACACTGGGCTCGGGGACAATACTGCAGTCTGGGTCGGGCCACCGCACTGCAGACTGGTCCCGGTCACTGCAGTCTGCGTCTGGTCATTGCAGACAAGGCCCGGGGCAAAACTCTGCAGACTGGGTCTGGCTATCCCACTGCAGACAGGTGCGGGGACCACAGTGCAGACCGGGCCCAATCACAACACTGCAGACTTGACCTGGTCACCACACTGCAGACTGGGTCCGGGGACCACACTGCAGACTGGACCCGGGGACCACACTGCAGACTGGACCCGGTCACCACACTGCAGACAGGGCCTGGGGACCACACTGCAGACTGGGCCTGGTCACTACACTGCAGACTGGACCCGGGGACCACACTGCAGACTGGACCCGGTCACCACACTGCAGAAAGGGCCCGGGACAACAGTGCAGACTGGGCCTGACCACCGCACTGCAGACTGGGCCTGACCACCGCACTGCAGACTGGGCCTGACCACCGCACTGCAGACTGGGCCTGGTCACTACACTGCAGACAGGGCCCGGGGGATAACACTGCAGACTGGGTCTGGCTACCTCACTGCAGACAGGCCCCGGGGACCACATTGCAGACTGGGCCCAATCACCGCACTGCAGACTGAGTCTGGTGGCCACACTGCAGACTGGGTCCAGGGACCACATTGCAGTCTGGGCCGGGACAACCCACTGCAGACAGGGCTCAGGTACCACAGCGCAGCCTGGTCCCAATCACCATACTGCAGACTGGGCCCGGGGACCACACTGCAGACTGGGCCCGGGGACCACACTGCAGATTGTGCCCGGGGACCACACTGCAGACTGGGCCCAGGGACCACAATGCAGACTGGGCCCGGGGACCACACTGCAGACTGGACCCGGGGACCACACTGCAGACTGGGCCTGGTTACCACACTGCAGACTGGGCCTGGTTACCACACTTCAGACTGGGCCCGGTCACCACACTGCAGACTGGGCCCGGTCACTGCACTACAGACTGGGCCCGATGACCACACTGCAGACTGGGCCAGGGTAGCACACTGCAGACTGGGCTTGGGGACCACACTGCAGACAGGGCCTGGTCACCACACTGCAGACAGGGCCTGGTCACCACACTGCAGACTGGGCCCGCTCACCACACTGCAGACTGGGTCCGGAAACCGCACTGCAGAATGGGCCCGGACATCGCACTGCAGACTAGGCCCGGTCACCGCACTACAGACTAGGCCTGGCCACCACACTGCAGACTGGGTCCTGTCACTGCAGTCTGGGCCTGATCACTGCAGATAAGGCCCGGGGGATAACACTGCAGACAGGTCCTGGGGACCACACTGCAGACTGGGACCAGTGACCACACTGCAGACTGGGCCTGGTCACTACACTGCAGACAGGTCCTGGGGACCACACTGCAGACTGGGCCCGGTGACCACACTGCAGAATAGGCCCGATCACCGCACTGCAGACAGCGCCCGAACACTGCAGTCTGGGCCGGGCCACCCCACTGCAGTCTGGGCCGGGCCACCCCACTGCAGTCTGGGCCGGGACACCCGAATGCAGACTGGGCCCAGTGACCACACTGCAGACTGGGCCCAGTGACCACACTGCAGACTGGGCCCAGTGACCACACTACAGACTGGGCCCAGTGAACACCCGAATGCAGACTGGGCCCAGTGACCACACTGCAGACTGGGCCCAGTGACCACACTGCAGACTGGGCCCAGTGACCACACTGCAGACTGGGCCCAGTGACCACACTGCAGACTGGGCCCAGTGACCACACTGCAGACTGGGCCCAGTGACCACACTGCAGACTGGGCCCAGTGACCACACTGCAGACTGGGCCCAGTGACCACACTGCAGACTGGGCCCAGGGACCACAATGCAGACTGGGCCCAGGGACCACACTGCAGACTGGGCTCAGTGACCACACTGCAGACTGGGCTCAGTGACCACACTGCAGACTGGGCCCAGTGACCACACTGCAGACTGGGCCCAGTGACCACACTGCAGACTGGGCTCAGGGACCACACTGCAAACTGGGTCCAGTCACTGCAGTCTGGGCCTGATCACTGCAGATAAAGCCCGGGGGTTAACACTGCAGACTGGGCCTGGTCACTACACTGCAGACTGGGCCTGGGGAACACACTGCAGACTGGGCCCAGGGACCCCACTGCAGACTGGGCACAGGGACCCCACTGCAGACTGGGCCCGGGGACAACACTGCAGACTGGGCCCAGGGACCACACTGCAGACTGGGCCCAGGGACCACACTGCACACTGGGCTCGGGGACAATACTGCAGTCTGGGTCGGGCCACCGCACTGCAGACTGGTCCCGGTCACTGCAGTCTGCGGCTGGTCATTGCAGACAAGGCCCGGGGCAAAACTCTGCAGACTGGGTCTGGCTATCCCACTGCAGACAGCTGCGGGGACCACAGTGCAGACCGGGCCCAATCACCACACTGCAGACTTGGCCTGGTCACCACACTGCAGACTGGATCCGGGGACCACACTGCAGACTGGACCCGGTCACCACACTGCAGACTGGACCCGGTCACCACACTGCAGACAGGGCCTGGGGACCACACTGCAGACTGGGCCTGGTCACTACATTGCAGACTGGACCCGGGGACCACACTGCAGACTGGACCCGGTCACCACACTGCAGACAGGGCCCGGGACAACAGTGCAGACTGGGCCTGACCACCGCACTGCAGACTGGGCCTGACCACCGCACTGCAGACTGGGCCTGACCACCGCACTGCAGACTGGGCCTGACCACCGCACTGCAGACTGGGCCTGACCACCGCACTGCAGACTGGGCCTGACCACCGCACTGCAGACTGGGCCTGACCACCGCACTGCAGACTGGGCCTGACCACCGCACTGCAGACTGGGCCTGACCACCGCACTGCAGACTGGGCCTGACCACCGCACTGCAGACTGGGCCTGGTCACTACACTGCAGACAGGGCCCGGGGGATAACACTGCAGACTGGGTCTGGCTACCTCACTGCAGACAGGCCCCGGGGACCACATTGCAGACTGGGCCCAATCACCGCACTGCAGACTGAGTCTGGTGGCCACACTGCAGACTGGGTCCAGGGACCACATTGCAGTCTGGGCCGGGACAACCCACTGCAGACAGGGCTCAGGTACCACAGCGCAGCCTGGTCCCAATCACCATACTGCAGACTGGGCCCGGGGACCACACTGCAGACTGGGCCCGGGGACCACACTGCAGATTGTGCCCGGGGACCACACTGCAGACTGGGCCCGGGGACCACAATGCAGACTGGGCCCGGGGACCACACTGCAGACTGGGCCTGGGGACCACACTGCAGACTGGGCCTGGGGACCACACTGCAGACTGGGCCTGGGGACCACACTGCAGACTGGGCCTGGGGACCACACTGCAGACTGGGCCTGGGGACCACACTGCAGACAGGGCCTGGTCACCACACTGCAGACTGGGCCCGCTCACCACACTGCAGACTGGGTCCGGAAACCGCACTGCAGAATGGGCCCGGACATCGCACTGCAGACTAGGCCCGGTCACCGCACTACAGACTAGGCCTGGCCACCACACTGCAGACTGGGTCCTGTCACTGCAGTCTGGGCCTGATCACTGCAGATAAGGCCCGGGGGATAACACTGCAGACAGGTCCTGGGGACCACACTGCAGAATATGCCCGATCACCGCACTGCAGACAGCGCCCGAACACTGCAGTCTGGGCCGGGCCACCCCACTGCAGTCTGGGCCGGGCCACCCCACTGCAGTCTGGGCCGGGACACCCGAATGCAGACTGGGTCCAGTGACCACACTGCAGACTGGGCCCAGTGACCACACTGCAGACTGGGCCCAGTGACCACACTGCAGACTGGGCCCAGTGACCACACTGCAGACTGGGCCCAGTGACCACACTGCAGACTGGGCCCAGGGACCACACTGCAGACTGGGCCCAGGGACCACACTGCAGACTGGGTCCAGTGACCACACTGCAGACTGGGCTCAGTGACCACACTGCAAACTGGGTCCAGTCAGTGCAGTCTGGGCCTGATCACTGCAGATAAAGTCCGGGGGTTAACACTGCAGACTTGGCCTGGTCACTACACTGCAGACTGGGCCTGGGGAACACACCGAAGACTGGGCCCAGGGACCCCACTGCAGACTGGGCACAGGGACCCCACTGCAGACTGGGCCCGGGGACAACACTGCAGACTGGGCCCAGGGACCACACTGCAGACTGGGCCCAGGGACCACACTGCACACTGGGCTCGGGGACAATACTGCAGTCTGGGTCGGGCCACCGCACTGCAGACTGGTCCCGGTCACTGCAGTCTGCGTCTGGTCATTGCAGACAAGGCCCGGGGCAAAACTCTGCAGACTGGGTCTGGCTATCCCACTGCAGACAGGTGCGGGGACCACAGTGCAGACCGGGCCCAATCACCACACTGCAGACTTGGCCTGGTCACCACACTGCAGACTGGGTCCGGGGACCACACTGCAGACTGGACCCGGGGACCACACTGCAGACAGGGCCCGGGACCACAGTGCAGACTGGGCCTGACCACCGCACTGCAGACTGGGCCTGAGCACCGCACTGCAGACTGGGCCTGACCACCGCATTGCAGACTGGACCTGGTCACTACACTGCAGACAGGGCCCGGGGGATAACACTGCAGAGTGGGTCTGGCTACCTCACTGCAGACAGGCCCCGGGGACCACATTGCAGACTGGGCCCAATCACCGCACTGCAGACTGAGTCTGGTGTCCACACTGCAGACTGGGTCCAGGGACCACACTGCAGTCTGGGCCGGGACAACCCACTGCAGACAGGGCTCAGGTACCACAGCGCAGCCTGGTCCCAATCACCATACTGCAGACTGGGCCCGGGGACCACACTGCAGACTGGGCCCGGGGACCACACTGCAGACTGGGCCCGGGGACCACACTGCAGACTGGGCCCGGGGACCACACTGCAGACTGGGCCCGGGGACCACACTGCAGACTGGGCCCGGGGACCACACTGCAGACTGGGCCCGGTGACCACACTGCAGACTGGGCCCGGGGACCACAATGCAGACTGGGCCCGGGGACCACACTGCAGACTGGGCCTGGGGACCACACTGCAGACTGGGTCTGGTTACCACACTTCAGACTGGGCCCGGTCACTGCACTACAGACTGGGCCCGATGACCACACTGCAGACTGGGCCAGGGTAGCACACTGCAGACTGGGCCAGGGTAGCACACTGCAGACTGGGCTTGAGGACCACACTGCAGACTGGGCCTGGGGACCACACTGCAGACAGGGCCTGGTCACCACACTGCAGACTGGGCCCGCTCACCACCCTGCAGACTGGGTCCGGAAACCGCACTGCAGAATGGGCCCGGACATCGCACTGCAGACTAGGCCCGGTCACTGCACTACAGACTAGGCCTGGCCACCACACTGAAGACTGGGTCCTGTCACTGCAGTCTGGGCCTGATCACTGCAGATAAGGCCCGGGGGATAACACTGCAGACAGGTGCTGGGGACCACACTGCAGACTGGGACCAGTGACCACACTGCAGACTGGGCCTGGTCACTACACTGCAGACAGGTCCTGGGGACCACACTGCAGACTGGGCCCGGTGACCACACTGCAGAATAGGCCCGATCACCGCACTGCAGACAGGGCCCGAACACTGCAGTCTGGGCCGGGCCACCCCACTGCAGTCTGGGCCGGGACACCCCACTGCAGTCTGGGCCGGGACACCCGAATGCAGACTGGGCCCAGTGACCACACTGCAGACTGGGCCCAGTGACCACACTGCAGACTGGGCCCAGTGACCACACTGCAGACAGGGCCCAGTGACCACACTGCAGACTGGGCCCAGTGACCACACTGCAGACTGGGCCCAGTGACCACACTGCAGACTGGGCCCAGGGACCACACTGCAGACTGGGCACAGGGACCCCACTGCAGACTGGGCCCGGGGACAACACTGCAGACTGGGCCCAGGGACCACACTGCAGACTGGGCCCAGGGACCACACTGCACACTGGGCTCGGGGACAATACTGCAGTCTGGGTCGGGCCACCGCACTGCAGACTGGTCCCGGTCACTGCAGTCTACGTTTGGTCATTGCAGACAAGGCCCGGGGCAAAACTCTGCAGACTGGGTCTGGCTATCCCACTGCAGACAGGTGCGGGGACCACAGTGTAGACCGGGCCCAATCACCACACTGCAGACTTGGCCTGGTCACCACACTGCAGACTGGACCCGGTGACCACACTGCAGACTGGACCCGGGGACCACACTGCAGACTGGACCCGGTCACCACACTGCAGACAGGGCCTGGGGACCACACTGCAGACTGGGCCTGGTCACTACACTGCAGACTGGACCCGGGGACCACACTGCAGACTGGACCCAGGGACCACACTGCAGACTGGACCCGGTGACCACACTGCAGACTGGACCCGGTGACCACACTGCAGACTGGACCCGGGGACCACACTGCAGACAGGGCCTGGTCACCACACTGCAGACAGGTCCTGGTCACCACACTGCAGACAGGGCCCGGGGAAAACACTGTAGTCTGGGTCCGGTGACCCCATTGCACACTGGGCTTGGCCAACACACTTCAGTCTAGGCCCATCCACCGTATTGCAGAATGGGCACGGTCACTGGAGAGTGGGCCTGAACACTGCAGACAGGGCCCGGGACCACAGTGCAGACAGGGCCCGGACACCGCACTGCAGACTGGGCCCAGTGACCACACTGCAGAATGGGCCCGGTGACCACATTACAGACTGGGCCCGGGGACCACACTGCAGACTGGGCCCGGGGACCACACTGCAGACTGGGCCCAGTGATCACACTGCAGACTGGGCCCAGTCACCACACTGAAGTCTGGGGTTGGTCACCACAATGCAGACAGGCCCAGTGACCACATTGCAGACTGGGTTTGGCCAACACACTGCAGTCTGGGCCCAGCCACCGTAGTGCAGACTGGGCACGGTCACTGGAGAGTGGGCCTGAACACTGCAGACAGGGCCTGGGGGTTAACACTGCAGACTGGGCCCGGCCATCACACTGCAGACAGGGCTCGGGGACCACACTGCAGACTGGGTTTGGCCAACACACTGCAGTCTGGGCCCAGCCACCGTAGTGCAGACTGGGCCCGGGGACCTCACTGCAGACGGGGCCCGGGAACCACACTGCAGACTGGGCCCGTGGACCTCACTGCAGATGGGGCACGGGAACCACACTGCAGACTGGGCCTCGGGACCACACTGCAGACTGGGCCCCGCCACCGCAATGCAGACAGGGCCCTGTCACTGCGGTCTGGGCCTGATCACTGCAGACAAGGCCCGGGGGAAAAAACTGCAGACTGGGCCCGGCTATCCCACTGCAGACAGGGCCCGGGGACCACAGTGCAGACAGGGCCCGGGGACCACAGTGCAGACAGGGCCCGGGGACCACAGTGCAGACAGGGCCCGGGGACCACAGTGCAGACAGGGCCCGGGGACCACAGTTCAGACAGGGCCCGGGGACCACAGTGCAGACAGGGCCCGGGGACCACAGTGCAGACAGGGCCCGGGGACCACAGTGCAGACAGGGCCCGGGGACCACAGTGCAGACAGGGCCCGGGGACCACAGTGCAGACAGGGCCCGGGGACCACAGTGCAGACTGGGCCCAATCACCGCACTGCAGACATGGCCGGGCCACCCCACTGCAGTCTGGTCCGGGCCAGCCACTCCAGTCCGGGCCGTGCCACCCCACTGCACACTGGGCCCAGTGACCACACTGCAGACTGGGCCCAGTGACCACACTGCAGACTGGGCCCAGTGACCACACTGCAGACTGGGCCCAGTGACCACACTGCAGACTGGCCCCAGTGACCATACTGCAGACTGGCCCCAGTGACCACACTGCAGATTGCAACCAGTCACTGCACTGCAGACTTAGCCTGGGGACCACACTGCAGACTGGTTCCCGGTCAACACGCTGCTGACTGGGTAAGGGGAGCACTCTGAAGATTGCGACAGGTCACTGCATTGCTGACTGTGCGAGGGACCACACTGCAGACTGGGCCCGCTCACCACACTGCAGACTGGGTCTAGAAACCGCACTGCAGAATGGGCCCGGACATCGCACTGCAGACTAGGCCCGGTCACCGCACTACAGACTAGGCCTGGCCACCACACTGCAGACTGGGTCCTGTCACTGCAGTCTGGGCCTGATCACTGCAGATAAGGCCCGGGGGATAACACTGCAGACAGGTCCTGGGGACCACACTGCAGACTGGGACCAGTGACCACACTGCAGACTGGGCCTGGTCACTACACTGCAGACAGGTCCTGGGGACCACACTGCAGACTGGGCCCGGTGACCACACTGCAGAATAGGCCCGATCACCGCACTGCAGACAGGGCCCGGTCACTGCGGTCTGGGACCGGTCACTGCAGACTGCGCCTGATCACTGCAGACAAGGCCCGGGGGAGAACACTGCAGACTGTGCCCAGCTATCCCACTGCAGACTGAATCCGGTGACAACACTGCAGTCTGGGCCGGGCCACCCCACTGCAGTCTGGGCCGGGCCACCCCACTGCAGTCTGGGCCGGGACACCCGAATGCAGACTGGGCCCAGTGACCACACTGCAGACTGGGCCCAGTGACCACACTGCAGACTGGGCCCAGTGACCACACTGCAGACTGGGCCCAGTGACCACACTGCAGACTGGGCCCAGTGACCACACTGCAGACTGGGCCCAGTGACCACACTGCAGACTGGGCCCAGTGACCACACTGCAGACTGGGCCCAGTGACCACACTGCAGACTGGGCTCAGGGACCACACTGCAAACTGGGTCCAGTCACTGCAGTCTGGGCCTGACCACTGCAGATAAAGCCCGGGGGATAACACTGCAGACTGGGCCTGGTCACTACACTGCAGACTGGGCCTGGGGACCCCACTGCAGACTGGGCCCAGGGACCACACTGCAGACTGGGCCCAGGGACCCCACTGCAGACTGGGCCCGGGGACAACACTGCAGACTGGGCCCAGGGACCACACTGCAGACTGGGCCCAGGGACCCCATGCAGACTGGGCCCGGGGACAACACTGCAGACTGGGCCCAGGGACCACACTGCAGACTGGGCCCAGGGACCACACTGCACACTGGGCTCGGGGACAATACTGCAGTCTGGGCCGGGCCACCGCACTGCAGACTGGTCCCGGTCACTGCAGTCTACGTCTGGTCATTGCAGACAAGGCCCGGGGCAAAACTCTGCAGACTGGGTCTGTCTATCCCACTGCAGACAGGGTGCGGGGACCACAGTGCAGACCGGGCCCAATCACCACACTGCAGACTTGGCCTGGTCACCACACTGCAGACTGGGTCCGGGGACCACACTGCAGACTGGACCCGGGGACCACACTGCAGACTGGACCCGGGGACCACACTGCAGACTGGACCCGGTGACCACACTGCAGACTGGACCCGGTGACCACACTGCAGACTGGACCCGGGGACCACACTGCAGACAGGGCCTGGTCACCACACTGCAGACAGGGCCTGGTCACCACACTGCAGACAGGGCCTGGTTACCACACTGCAGACAGGGCCCGGGGAAAACACTGTAGACTGGGTCCGGTGACCATATTGCAGACTGGGTTTGGCCAACACACTTCAGTCTGGGCCCAGCCACCGTATTGCAGAATGGGCACGGTCACTGGAGAGTGGGCCTGAACACTGCAGACAGGGCCCGGGACCACAGTGCAGACAGGGCCCGGACACCGCACTGCAGACTGGGACCAGTGACCACACTGCAGACTGGGACCAGTGACCACACTGCAGACTGGGACCAGTGACCACACTGCAGACTGGGCCTGGTCACTACACTGCAGACTGGGCCTGGTCACTACACTGCAGACAGGTCCTGGGGACCACACTGCAGACTGGGCCCGGTGACCACACTGCAGAATAGGCCCGATCACCGCACTGCAGACAGGGCCCGGTCACTGCGGTCTGGGACCGGTCACTGCAGACTGCGCCTGATCACTGCAGACAAGGCCCGGGGGAGAACACTGCAGACTGTGCCCAGCTATCCCACTGCAGACTGAATCCGGTGACAACACTGCAGTCTGGGCCGGGCCACCCCACTGCAGTCTGGGCCGGGCCACCCCACTGCAGTCTGGGCCAGGACACCCGAATGCAGACTGGGCCCAGTGACCACACTGCGGACTGGGCCCAGTGACCACACTGCAGACTGGGCCCAGTGACCACACTGCAGACTGGGCCCAGTGACCACACTGCAGACTGGGCCCAGTGACCACACTGCAGACTGGGACCAGTGACCACACTGCAGACTGGGCCCAGTGACCACACTGCAGACTGGGCCCAGTGACCACACTGCAGACTGGGCCCAGTGACCACACTGCAGACTGGGCCCAGGGACCACACTGCAGACTGGGCCCAGGGACCACACTGCAGACTGGGCCCAGGGACCACACTGCAGACTGGGCCCAGGGACCACACTGCAGACTGGGCCCAGGGACCACACTGCAGACTGGGCCCAGGGACCACACTGCAGACTGGGCCCAGGGACCACACTGCAGACTGGGTCCAGTGACCACACTGCAGACTGGGCTCAGTGACCACACTGCAGACTGGGCCCAGTGACCACACTGCAGACTGGGCTCAGGGACCACACTGCAAACTGGGTCCAGTCACTGCAGTCTGGGCCTGATCACTGCAGATAAAGCCCGGGGGATAACACTGCAGACTGGGCCTGGTCACTACACTGCAGACTGGGCCTGGGGAACACACTGCAGACTGGGCCCAGGGACCCCACTGCAGACTGGGCACAGGGACCCCACTGCAGACTGGGCCCGGGGACAACACTGCAGACTGGGCACAGGGACCACACTGCAGACTGGGCCCGGGGACCACACTGCACACTGGGCTCGGGGACAATACTTCAGTCTGGGCTGGGCCACCGCACTGCAGACTGGTCCCGGTCACTGCAGTCTAAGTCTGGTCATTGCAGACAAGGCCCGGGGCAAAACTCTGCAGACTGGGTCTGGCTATCCCACTGCAGACAGGGTGCGGGGACCACAGTGAAGACCGGGCCCAATCACCACACTGCAGACTTGGCCTGGTCACCACACTGCAGACTGGGTCCGGGGACCACACTGCAGACTGGGTCCGGGGACCACACTGCAGACTGGGTCCGGGGACCACACTGCAGACTGGGTCCGGGGACCACACTGCAGACTGGACCCGGGGACCACACTGCAGACTGGACCCGGTCACCACACTGCAGACAGGGCCTGGGGACCACACTGCAGACTGGGCCTGGTCACTACACTGCAGACTGGACCCGGGGACCACACTGCAGACTGGACCCGGGGACCACACTGCAGACTGGACCCGGGGACCACACTGCAGACTGGACCCGGGGACCACACTGCAGACAGGGCCTGGTCACCACACTGCAGACAGGGCCTGGTCACCACACTGCAGACAGGGCCCGGGGAAAACACTGTAGACTAGGTCCGGTGACCATATTGCAGACTGGGTTTGGCCAACACACTTCAGTCTGGGCCCAGCCACCGTATTGCAGAATGGGCACGGTCACTGGAGAGTGGGCCTGAACACTGCAGACAGGGCCCGGGACCACAGTGCAGACAGGGCCCGGACACCGCACTGCAGACTGGGCCCAGTGACCACACTGCAGAATGGGCCCGGTGACCACATTACAGACTGGGCCCGGGGACCACACTGCAGACTGGGCCCAGTGATCACACTGCTGAATGGGCCCGGTGACCACTTTACAGACAGGGCCCGGGGATCACACTGCAGACTGGGCCCAGTCACCACACTGAAGTCTGGGGTTGGTCACCACAATGCAGACAGGCCCAGTGACCACATTGCAGACTGGGTTTGGCCAACACACTGTAGTCTGTGCCCAGCCACCGTAGTGCAGACTGGGCATGGTCACTGGAGAGTGGGCCTGAACACTGCAGACAGGGCCCGGGACCACAGTGCAGACAGGGCCCGGACACCGCACTGCAGACAGGGCCCGGGACCACAGTGCAGACTGGGCCTGACCACTGCACTGCAGACTGGGCCTGGTCACTACACTGCAGACAGGGCTCGGGGACCACACTGCAGACTGGGCCCGAGACCACAGTGCAGACTGGGCCCCAGGACCACACTGCAGACAGGGCCCGGGACCACAGTGCAGACTGGGCCTGACCACCGCACTGCAGACTGAGCCTGACCACCGCACTGCAGACTGGGCCTGGTCACTACACTGCAGACAGGGCCCGGGGGATAACACTGCAGACTGGGTCTGGCTACCTCATTGCAGACAGGCCCCGGGGACCACATTGCAGACTAGGCCCAATCACCGCACTGCAGACTGAGTCTGGTGGCCACACTGCAGACTGGGTCCAGGGACCACAATGCAGTCTGGGCCGGGCCAACCCACTGCAGACAGGGCTCAGGTACCACAGCGCAGCCTGGTCCCAATCACCATACTGCAGACTGGGCCCGGGGACCACACTGCAGACTGGGCCCGGGGACCACACTGCAGACTGTGCCCGGGGACCACACTGCAGACTGGGCCCGGTCACTACACTGAAGTCTGGGGTTGGTCACCACAATGCAGACAGGCCCGGTGACCACATTGCAGACTGGGTTTGGCCATCACACTGCAGACTGGGCCCAGGGACCGCACTGCAGACTGCGCCTGACCACCGCACTGCAGACTGGGCCCGGGGACCACACTGCAGACGGGGCCCGGGAACGACACTGCAGACTGGGCCCGTGGACCTCACTGCAGACGGGGCCCGGGAACCACACTGCAGACTGGGCCTCGGGTCCACACTGCAGACTGGGCCCCGCCCCCGCAATGCAGACAGGGCCCTGTCACTGCGGTCTGGGCCTGATCACTGCAGACAAGGCCCGGGGGAAAAAACTGCAGACTGGGCCCGGCTATCCCACTGCAGACAGGGCCCGGGGACAACAGTGCAGACAGGGCCCGGGGACAACAGTGCAGACAGGGCCCGGGGACCACAGTGCAGACTGGGCCCAATCACTGCACTGCAGACATGGCCGGGCCACCCCACTGCAGTCTGGTCCGGGCCACCCCACTCCAGTCCGGGCCGCGCCACCCCACTGCACACTGGGCCCAGTGACCACACTGCAGACTGGGCCCAGTGACCACACTGCAGACTGGGCCCAGTGACCACACTGCAGACTGGCCCCAGTGACCACACTGCAGACTGGCCCCAGTGACCACAGTGCAGATTGCAACCAGTCACTGCACTGCAGACTTAGCCTGGGGACCACACTGCAGACTGGTTCCCGGTCAACACGCTGCTGACTGGGTAAGGGGAGCACTCTGAAGATTGCGACAGGTCACTGCACTGCTGACTGTGCGAGGGACCACACTGCAGACTGGGCCCGCTCACCACACTGCAGACTGGGTCCGGAAACCGCACTGCAGAATGGGCCCGGACATCGCACTGCAGACTAGGCCCGGTCACCGCACTACAGACTAGGCCTGGCCACCACACTGCAGACTGGGTCCTGTCACTGCAGTCTGGGCCTGATCACTGCAGATAAGGCCCTGGGGATAACACTGCAGACAGGTCCTGGGGACCACACTGCAGACTGGGACCAGTGACCACACTGCAGACTGGGCCTGGTCACTAAACTGCAGACAGGTCCTGGGGACCACACTGCAGACTGGGCCCGGTGACCACACTGCAGAATAGGCCCGATCACCGCACTGCAGACAGGGCCCGGTCACTGCGGTCTGGGACCGGTCACTGCAGACTGCGCCTGATCACTGCAGACAAGGCCTGGGGGAGAACACTGCAGACTGTGCCCGGCTATCCCACTGCAGACTGAATCCGGTGACAACACTGCAGTCTGGGCCGGGCCACCCCACTGCAGTCTGGGCCGGGCCACCCCACTGCAGTCTGGGCCGGGACACCCGAATGCAGACTGGGCCCAGTGACCACACTGCAGACTGGGCCCAGTGACCACACTGCAGACTGGGCCCAGTGACCACACTGCAGACTGGGCCCAGGGACCACACTGCAGACTGGGCCCAGGAAGCACACTGCAGACTGGGCCCAGGGAGCACACTGCAGACTGGGCCCAGGGAGCACACTGCAGACTGGGCCCAGGGAGCACACTGCAGACTGGGCCCAGGGACCACACTGCAGAATGGGCCCAGGGACCACACTGCAGACTGGGCCCAGTGACCACACTGCAGACTGGGCCTAGTGACCACACTGCAGACTGGGCTCAGGGACCACACTGCAAACTGGATCCAGTCACTGCAGTCTGGGCCTGATCACTGCAGATAAAGCCCGGGGGATAACACTGCAGACTTGGCCTGGTCACTACACTGCAGACTGGGCCTGGGGAACACACTGCAGACTGGGTCCGGGGACCACACTGCAGACTGGACCCGGGGACCACACTGCAGACTGGACCCGGGGACCACACTGCAGACTGGACCCGGGGACCACACTGCAGACTGGACCCGGTGACCACACTGCAGACTGGACCCGGTGACCACACTGCAGACTGGACCCGGGAACCACACTGCAGACAGGGCCTGGTCACCACACTGCAGACAGGGCCTGGTCACCACACTGCAGACAGGGCCTGGTCACCACACTGCAGACAGGGCCTGGTCACCACACTGCAGACAGGGCCCGGGGAAAACACTGTAGACTGGGTCCGGTGACCATATTGCAGACTGGGTTTGGCCAACACACTTCAGTCTGGGCCCAGCCACCGTATTGCAGAATGGGCACGGTCACTGGAGAGTGGGCTTGAACACTGCAGACAGGGCCCGGACACCACACTGCAGACTGGGCCCAGTGACCACACTGCAGAATGGGCCCGGTGACCACATTACAGACTGGGCCCGGGGACCACACTGCAGACTGGGCCCAGTGATCACACTGCAGACTGGCCCCAGTCACCACACTGAAGTCTGGGGTTGGTCACCACAATGCAGACAGGCCCAGTGACCACATTGCAGACTGGGTTTGGCCAACACACTGCAGTCTGGGCCCAGCCACCGTAGTGCAGACTGGGCATGGTCACTGGAGAGTGGGCCTGAACACTGCAGACAGGGCCCGGGACCACAGTGCAGACAGGGCCCGGACACCGCACTGCAGACAGGGCCCGGGACCACAGTGCAGACTGGGCCTGACCACTGCACTGCAGACTGGGCCTGGTCACTACACTGCAGACAGGGCTCGGGGACCACACTGCAGACTGGGCCCGAGACCACAGTGCAGATTGGGCCCCGGGACCACACTGCAGACAGGGCCCGGGACCACAGTGCAGACTGGGCCTGACCACCGCACTGCAGACTGGGCCTGATCACCGCACTGCAGACTGGGCCTGGTCACTACACTGCAGACAGGGCCCGGGGGATAACACTGCAGACTGGGTCTGGCTACCTCACTGCAGACAGGCCCCGGGGACCACATTGCAGACTCGGCCCAATCACCGCACTGCAGACTGAGTCTGGTGGCCACACTGCAGACTGGGTCCAGGGACCACAATGCAGTCTGGGCCGGGCCAACCCACTGCAGACAGGGCTCAGGTACCACAGCGCAGCCTGGTCCCAATCACCATACTGCAGACTGGGCCCGGGGACCACACTGCAGACTGGGCCCGGGGACCACACTGCAGACTGTGCCCGGGGACCACACTGCAGACTGGGACCAGTCACCACACTGCAGATTGGCCCAGGGACCACACTGCAGACTGGGCCTGGTTACCACACTTCAGACTGGGCCCGGTCACCACACTGCAGACTGGGCCCGGTCACTGCACTACAGACTGGGCCCGATGACCACACTGCAGACTGGGCCAGGGTAGCACACTGCAGACTGGGCTTGGGGACGACACTGCAGACTGGGCCTGGGGACCACACTGCAGACAGGGCCTGGTCACCACACTGCAGACAGGGCCTGGTCACCACACTGCAGACTGGGCCCGCTCACCACACTGCAGACTGGGTCCGGAAACCACACTGCAGAATGGGCCCGGACATTGCACTGCAGACTAGGCCCGGTCACCGCACTACAGACTAGGCCTGGCCACCACACTGCAGACTGGGTCCTGTCACTGCAGTCTGGGCCTGATCACTGCAGATAAGGCCCGGGGGATAACACTGCAGACAGGTCCTGGGGACCACACTGCAGACTGGGACCAGTGACCACACTGCAGACTGGGCCTGGTCACTACACTGCAGACAGGTCCTGGGGACCACACTGCAGACTGGGCCCGGTGACCACACTGCAGAATAGGCCCGATCACCGCACTGCAGACAGGGCCCGGTCACTGCGGTCTGGGACCGGTCACTGCAGACTGCGCCTGATCACTGCAGACAAGGCCCGGGGGAGAACACTGCAGACTGTGCCCAGCTATCCCACTGCAGACTGAATCCGGTGACAACACTGCAGTCTGGGCCGGGCCACCCCACTGCAGTCTGGGCCGGGCCACCCCACTGCAGTCTGGGCCGGGACACCCGAATGCAGACTGGGCCCAGTGACCACACTGCAGACTGGGCCCAGTGACCACACTGCAGACTGGGCCCAGTGACCACACTGCAGACTGGGCCCAGTGACCACACTGCAGACTGGGCCCAGTGACCACACTGCAGACTGGGCCCAGGGACCACACTGCAGACTGGGCCCAGTGACCACACTGCAGACTGGGCCCAGTGACCACACTGCAGACTGGGCCCAGTGACCACACTGCAGACTGGGCCCAGTGACCACACTGCAGACTGGGCCCAGTGACCACACTGCAGACTGGGCCCAGTGATCACACTGCAGACTGGCCCCAGTCACCACACTGAAGTCTGGGGTTGGTCACCACAATGCAGACAGGCCCAGTGACCACATTGCAGACTGGGTTTGGCCAACACACTGCAGTCTGGGCCCAGCCACCGTAGTGCAGACTGGGCATGGTCACTGGAGAGTGGGCCTGAACACTGCAGACAGGGCCCGGGACCACAGTGCAGACAGGGCCCGGACACCGCACTGCAGACAGGGCCCGGGACCACAGTGCAGACTGGGCCTGACCACTGCACTGCAGACTGGGCCTGGTCACTACACTGCAGACAGGGCTCGGGGACCACACTGCAGACTGGGCCCGAGACCACAGTGCAGATTGGGCCCCGGGACCACACTGCAGACAGGGCCCGGGACCACAGTGCAGACTGGGCCTGACCACCGCACTGCAGACTGGGCCTGATCACCGCACTGCAGACTGGGCCTGGTCACTACACTGCAGACAGGGCCCGGGGGATAACACTGCAGACTGGGTCTGGCTACCTCACTGCAGACAGGCCCCGGGGACCACATTGTAGACTCGGCCCAATCACCGCACTGCAGACTGAGTCTGGTGGCCACACTGCAGACTGGGTCCAGGGACCACAATGCAGTCTGGGCCGGGCCAACCCACTGCAGACAGGGCTCAGGTACCACAGCGCAGCCTGGTCCCAATCACCATACTGCAGACTGGGCCCGGGGACCACACTGCAGACTGGGCCCGGGGACCACACTGCAGACTGTGCCCGGGGACCACACTGCAGACTGGGACCAGTCACCACACTGCAGATTGGCCCAGGGACCACACTGCAGACTGGGCCTGGTTACCACACTTCAGACTGGGCCCGGTCACCACACTGCAGACTGGGCCCGGTCACTGCACTACAGACTGGGCCCGATGACCACACTGCAGACTGGGCCAGGGTAGCACACTGCAGACTGGGCTTGGGGACGACACTGCAGACTGGGCCTGGGGACCACACTGCAGACAGGGCCTGGTCACCACACTGCAGACAGGGCCTGGTCACCACACTGCAGACTGGGCCCGCTCACCACACTGCAGACTGGGTCCGGAAACCACACTGCAGAATGGGCCCGGACATCGCACTGCAGACTAGGCCCGGTCACCGCACTACAGACTAGGCCTGGCCACCACACTGCAGACTGGGTCCTGTCACTGCAGTCTGGGCCTGATCACTGCAGATAAGGCCCGGGGGATAACACTGCAGACAGGTCCTGGGGACCACACTGCAGACTGGGACCAGTGACCACACTGCAGACTGGGCCTGGTCACTACACTGCAGACAGGTCCTGGGGACCACACTGCAGACTGGGCCCGGTGACCACACTGCAGAATAGGCCCGATCACCGCACTGCAGACAGGGCCCGGTCACTGCGGTCTGGGACCGGTCACTGCAGACTGCGCCTGATCACTGCAGACAAGGCCCGGGGGAGAACACTGCAGACTGTGCCCAGCTATCCCACTGCAGACTGAATCCGGTGACAACACTGCAGTCTGGGCCGGGCCACCCCACTGCAGTCTGGGCCGGGCCACCCCACTGCAGTCTGGGCCGGGACACCCGAATGCAGACTGGGCCCAGTGACCACACTGCAGACTGGGCCCAGTGACCACACTGCAGACTGGGCCCAGTGACCACACTGCAGACTGGGCCCAGTGACCACACTGCAGACTGGGCCCAGTGACCACACTGCAGACTGGGCCCAGTGACCACACTGCAGACTGGGCCCAGTGACCACACTGCAGACTAGGCCTGGGGAACACACTGCAGACTGGGCCCAGTGACCACACTGCAGACTGGGCCCAGTGACCACACTGCAGACTGGGCCCAGGGACCACACTGCAGACTGGGCCCAGTGACCACACTGCAGACTGGGCCCAGTGACCACACTGCAGACTGGGCCCAGTGACCACACTGCAGACTGGGCCCAGTGACCACACTGCAGACTGGGCCCAGTGACCACACTGCAGACTGGGCCCAGTGACCACACTGCAGACTGGGCCCAGTGACCACACTGCAGATTGGGCTCAGGGACCACACTGCAAACTGGGTCCAGTCACTGCAGTCTGGGCCTGATCACTGCAGATAAAGCCCGGGGGATAACACTGCAGACTGGGCCTGGTCACTACACTGCAGACTGGGCCTGGGGAACACACTGCAGACTGGGCCTGGGGAACACACTGCAGACTGGGCCTGGGGAACACACTGCAGACTGGGCCTGGGGAACACACTGCAGACTGGGCCCGGGGACCACACTGCAGACTGGGCCCGGGGACAACATTGCAGACTGGGCCTGGGGACCACACTGCACACTGGGCTCGGGGACAATACTGCAGTCTGGGCCGGGCCACCGCACTGCAGACTGGTCCCGGTCACTGCAGTCTTCGTCTGGTCATTGCAGACAAGGCCCGGGGCAAAACTCTGCAGACTGGGTCTGTCTATCCCACTGCAGACAGGGTGCGGGGACCACAGTGCAGACCGGGCCCAATCACCACACTGCAGACTTGGCCTGGTCACCACACTGCAGACTGGGTCCGGGGACCACACTGCAGACTGGACCCGGGGACCACACTGCAGACTGGACCCGGGGACCACACTGCAGACAGGGCCTGGGGACCACACTGCAGACTGGGCCTGGTCACTACACTGCAGACTGGACCCGGTGACCACACTGCAGACTGGACCCGGTGACCACACTGCAGACTGGACCCGGTGACCACACTGCAGACTGGACCCGGGGACCACACTGCAGACAGGGCCTGGTCACCACACTGCAGACAGGGCCTGGTCACCACACTGCAGACAGGGCCTGGTCACCACACTGCAGACAGGGCCTGGTCACCACACTGCAGACAGGGCCCGGGGAAAACACTGTAGACTGGGTCCGGTGACCATATTGCAGACTGGGTTTGGCCAACACACTTCAGTCTGGGCCCAGCCACCGTATTGCAGAATGGGCACGGTCACTGGAGAGTGGGCCTGAACACTGCAGACAGGGCCCGGGACCACAGTGCAGACAGGGCCCGGACACCGCACTGCAGACTGGGCCCAGTGACCACACTGCAGAATGGGCCCGGTGACCACATTACAGACTGGGCCCGGGGACCACACTGCAGACTGGGCCCAGTGATCACACTGCAGACTGGGCCCAGTCACCACACTGAAGTCTGGGGTTGGTCACCACAATGCAGACAGGCCCAGTGACCACATTGCAGACTGGGTTTGGCCAACACACTGCTGTCTGGGCCCAGCCACCGTAGTGCAGACTGGGCACGGTCACTGGAGAGTGGGCCTGAACACTGCAGACAGGGCCTGGGGGTTAACACTGCAGTCTGGGCCCGGCCATCACACTGCAGACAGGGCCCGGGACCACAGTGCAGACTGGGCCTGACCACCGCACTGCAGACTGGGCCCGGTCACTACACTGAAGTCTGGGGTTGGTCACCACAATGCAGACAGGCCCGGTGACCACATTGCAGACTGGGTTTGGCCAACACACTGCAGACTGGGCCCAGGGACCGCACTGCAGACTGGGCCTGACCACCGCACTACAGACTGGGCCAGGGACCTCACTGCAAACGGGGCCCGGGAACCACACTGCAGACTGGGCCTCGGGACCACACTGCAGACTGGGACCCGCCACCGCAATGCAGACAGGGCCCTGTCACTGCGGTCTGGGCCTGATCACTGCAGACAAGGCCCGGGGGAAAAAACTGCAGTCTGGGCCCAGCCACCGTAGTGCAGACTGGGCACGGTCACTGGAGAGTGGGCCTGAACACTGCAGACAGGGCCTGGGCGTTAACACTGCAGACTGGGCCCGGCCATCACACTGCAGACAGGGCCGGGACCACAGTGCAGACTGGGCCTGACCACCGCACTGCAGACTGGGCCCGGTCACTACACTGAAGTCTGGGGTTGGTCACCACAATGCAGACAGGCCCGGTGACCACATTGCAGACTGGGTTTGGCCAACACACTGCAGACTGGGCCCAGGGACCGCAATGCAGACTGGGCCTGACCACCGCACTGCAGACTGGGCCCGGGGACCTCACTGCAGACGGGGCCCGGGAACCACACTGCAGACTGGGCCTCGGGACCACACTGCAGACTGGGCCCCGCCACCGCAATGCAGACAGGGCCCTGTCACTGCGGTCTGGGCCTGATCACTGCAGACAAGGCCCGGGGGAAAAAACTGCAGACTGGGCCCGGCTATCCCACTGCAGACAGGGCCCGGGGACAACAGTGCAGACAGGGCCCGGGGACAACAGTGCAGACAGGGCCCGGGGACCACAGTGCAGACTGGGCCCAATCACCGCACTGCAGACATGGCCGGCCACCCCACTGCAGTCTGGTCCGGGCCACCCCACTCCAGTCCGGGCCGCGCCACCCCACTGCAGACTGGGCCCAGTGACCACACTGCAGACTGGGCCCAGTGACCACACTGCAGACTGGCCCCAGTGACCATACTGCAGACTGGCCCCAGTGACCACAGTGCAGATTGCAACCAGTCACTGCACTGCAGACTTAGCCTGGGGACCACACTGCAGACTGGTTCCCGGTCAACACGCTGCTGACTGGGTAAGGGGAGCACTCTGAAGATCGCGACAGGTCACTGCACTGCTGACTGTGCGAGGGACCACACTGCAGACTGGGCCCAGGGACCACACTGCAGACTGGGCCCAGGGACCACACTGCAGACTGGGCCCAGGGACCACACTGCAGACTGGGCCCAGGGACCACATTGCAAACTGGGCCCAGTGACCACACTGCAGACTGGCCCCAGTGACCACACTGCAGACTGGGCTCAGGGACCACACTGCAAACTGGGTCCAGTCACTGCAGTCTGGGCCTGATCACTGCAGATAAAGCCCGGGGGATAACACTGCAGACTGGGCCTGGTCACTACACTGCAGACTGGGCCTGGGGAACACACTGCAGACTGGGCCCAGGGACCCCACTGCAGACTGGGCACAGGGACCCCACTGCAGACTGGGCCCGGGGACAACACTGCAGACTGGGCACAGGGACCACACTGCAGACTGGGCCCGGGGACCACATTGCACACTGGGCTCGGGGACAATACTGCAGTCTGGGCCGGGCCACCGCACTGCAGACTGGTCCCGGTCACTGCAGTCTACGTCTGGTCATTGCAGACAAGGCCCGGGGCAAAACTCTGCAGACACGGGATCTGGCTATCCCACTGCAGACAGGGTGCGGGGACCACAGTGCAGACCGGGCCCAATCACCACACTGCAGACTTGGCCTGGTCACCACACTGCAGACTGGGTCCGGGGACCACACTGCAGACTGGACCCGGGGACCACACTGCAGACTGGACCCGGGGACCACACTGCAGACTGGACCCGGGGACCACACTGCAGACTGGACACGGGGACCACACTGCAGACTGGACCCGGTCACCACACTGCAGACAGGGCCTGGGGACCACACTGCAGACTGGGCCTGGTCACCACACTGCAGACTGGACCCGGGGACCACACTGCAGACTGGACCCGGGGACCACACTGCAGACTGGACCCGGGGACCACACTGCAGACTGGACCCGGGGACCACACTGCAGACTGGACCCGGGGACCACACTGCAGACTGGACCCGGGGACCACACTGCAGACTGGACCCGGTGACCACACTGCAGACTGGACCCGGTGACCACACTGCAGACTGGACCCGGCGACCACACTGCAGACAGGGCCTGGTCACCACACTGCAGACAGGGCCTGGTCACCACACTGCAGACAGGGCCTGGTCACCACACTGCAGACAGGGCCTGGTCACCACACTGCAGACAGGGCCTGGTCACCACACAGCAGACAGGGCCCGGGACCACAGTGCAGACTGGGCCTGACCACTGCACTGCAGACTGGGCCTGGTCACTACACTGCAGACAGGGCTCGGGGACCACACTGCAGACTGGGCCCGAGACCACAGTGCAAACTGGGCCCCGGGACCACACTGCAGACAGGGCCCGGGACCACAGTGCAGACTGGGCCTGACCACCGCACTGCAGACTGGGCCTGATCACCGCACTGCAGACTGGGCCTGGTCACTACACTGCAGACAGGGCCCGGGGGATAACACTGCAGACTGGGTCTGGCTACCTCACTGCAGACAGGCCCCGGGGACCACATTGCAGACTGGGCCCAATCACCGCACTGCAGACTGAGTCTGGTGGCCACACTGCAGACTGGGTCCAGGGACCACAATGCAGTCTGGGCCGGGCCAACCCACTGCAGACAGGGCTCAGGTACCACAGCGCAGCCTGGTCCCAATCACCATACTGCAGACTGGGCCCAGGGACCACACTGCAGACTGGGCCCGGGGACCACACTGCAGACTGGGACCGGTCACCACACTGCAGATTGGCCCAGGGACCACACTGCAGACTGGGCCTGGTTACCACACTTCAGACTGGGCCCGGTCACCACACTGCAGACTGGGCCCGGTCACTGCACTACAGACTGGGCCCGATGACCACACTGCAGACTGGGCCAGGGTAGCACACTGCAGACTGGGCTTGGGGACCACACTGCAGACTGGGCTTGGGGACCACACTGCAGACTGGGCCTGGGGACCACACTGCAGACAGGGCCTGGTCACCACACTGCAGACAGGGCCTGGTCACCACACTGCAGACAGGGCCTGGTCACCACACTGCAGACTGGGCCCGCTCACCACACTGCAGACTGGGTCCGGAAACCGCACTGCAGAATGGGCCCGGTCACCGCACTACAGACTAGGCCTGGCCACCACACTGCAGACTGGGTCCTGTCACTGCAGTCTGGGCCTGATCACTGCAGATAAGGCCCGGGGGATAACACTGCAGACAGGTCCTGGGGACCACACTGCAGACTGGGACCAGTGACCACACTGCAGACAGGGCCTGGTCACTACACTGCAGACAGGTCCTGGGGACCACACTGCAGACTGGGCCCGGTGACCACACTGCAGAATAGGCCCGATCACCGCACTGCAGACAGGGCCCGGTCACTGCGGTCTGGGACCGGTCACTGCAGACTGCGCCTGATCACTGCAGACAAGGCCCGGGGGAGAACACTGCAGACTGTGCCCAGCTATCCCACTGCAGACTGAATCCGGTGACAACACTGCAGTCTGGGCCGGGCCACCGCACTGCAGACTGGTCCCGGTCACTGCAGTCTGCGTCTGGACATTGCAGACAAGGCCCGGGGCAAAACTCTGCAGACTGGTCTGGCGATCCCACTGCAGACAGGGTGCGGGGACCACAGTGCAGACCGGGCCCAATCACCACACTGCAGACTTGGCCTGGTCACCACACTGCAGACTGGGTCCGGGGACCACACTGCAGACTGGACCCGGGGACCACACTGCAGACTGGACCTGGTCACCACACTGCAGACAGGGCCTGGGGACCACACTGCAGACTGGGCCTGGTCACGACACTGCAGACTGGACCCGGGGACCACACTGCAGACTGGACCCGGGGACCACACTGCAGACTGGACCCGGTGACCACACTGCAGACTGGACCCGGGGACCACACTGCAGACAGGGCCTGGTCACCACACTGCAGACAGGGCCTGGTCACCACACTGCAGACAGGGCCCGGGGAAAACACTGTAGTCTGGGTCCGGTGACCCCATTGCAGACTGGGTTTGGCCGACACACTTCAGTCTGGGCCCATCCACCGTATTGCAGAATGGGCACGGTCACTGGAGAGTGGGCCTGAACACTGCAGACAGGGCCCGGGACCACAGTGCAGACAGGGCCCGGACACCGCACTGCAGACTGGGCCCAGTGACCACACTGCAGAATGGGCCCGGTGACCACATTACAGACTGGGCCCGGGGACCACACTGCAGACTGGGCCCAGTGACCACACTGCAGAATGGGCCCGGTGACCACATTACAGACTGGGCCCGGGGACCACACTGCAGACTGGGCCCGGGGACCACACTGCAGACTGGGCCCGGGGACCACACTGCAGACTGGGCCCGGGGACCACACTGCAGACTGGGCCCAGTGATCACACTGCAGACTGGGCCCAGTCACCACACTGCAGACTGGGCCCAGTCACCACACTGAAGTCTGGGGTTGGTCACCACAATGCAGACAGGCCCAGTGACCACATTGCAGACTGGGTTTGGCCAACACACTGCAGTCTGGGCCCAGCCACCGTAGTGCAGACTGGGCACGGTCACTGGAGAGTGGGCCTGAACACTGCAGACAGGGCCTGGGGGTTAACACTGCAGACTGGGTCCGGCCATCACACTGCAGACAGGGCCCGGGACCACAGTTCAGACTGGGCCTGACCACCGCACTGCAGACTGGGCCCGGTCACTACACTGAAGTCTGGGGTTGGTCACCACAATGCAGACAGGCCCGGTGACCACATTGCAGACTGGGTTTGGCCAACACACTGCAGACTGGGCCCAGGGACCGCACTGCAGACTGGGCCTGACCACCGCACTGCAGACTGGGCCCGGGGACCTCACTGCAGACGGGGCCCGGGAACCACACTGCAGACTGTGCCTCGGGACCACACTGCAGACTGGGCCCCGCCACCGCAATGCAGACAGGGCCCTGTCACTGCGGTCTGGGCCTGATCACTGCAGACAAGGCCCGGGGGAAAAAACTGCAGACTGGGCCCGGCTATCCCACTGCAGACAGGGCCCGGGGACAACAGTGCAGACAGGGCCCGGGGACCACAGTGCTGACAGGGCCCAATCACCGCACTGCAGCCTGGGTCCGGTGACCACACTTCAGACTTGACCCGGTGACCACACTGCAGACTGGACCCAGGGACCACACTGCAGAATGGACCTGGTCACCACACTGCATACAGGGCTCGGGGACCACACTGCAGACTGGGTTTGGCCAACACACAGCAGTCTGGGCACAGCCACCGTAGTGCAGTCTGGGCACGGTCACTGGAGAGTGGGCCTGAACACTGCAGACAGGTTCTGGGGGTTAACACTGCAGACTGGGCCCAGCCATCACACTGCAGACAGGGCCCGGGACCACAGTGCAGACTGGGCCTGACCACTGCACTGCAGACTGGGCTCGGGGACCACACTGCAGACTGGGCCCGAGACCACAGTGCAGACTGGGCCCTGGGACCACACTGCAGACTGGGCCGGGCCAACCCACTGCAGACAGATCTCAGGTAGCACAGCGCAGCCTGGTCCAAATCACCACACTGCAGACTGGGCCCGGGGAAAAAACTAGAGAATGGGCCCAGGGACCACACTGCAGACTGGGCCTGGTGACCACACTGCAGACTGCGCCCAGACAACACACTGCAGACGGGCCCCAGGGTCCACACTGCAGACTGGGCCCAGGGACCACACTGCAGACTGGGCCCAGGGACCACACTGCAGACTGGGCCCAGGGACCACACTGCAGACTGGGCCCAGGGACCACACTGCAGACTGGGCCCAGGGACCACATTGCAGACTGGGTTTGGCCAACACACTGCAGTCTGGGCCCAGCCACCGCAGTGCAGACTGGGCCTGAAGACTGCAGACTGGGCCTGGGGGTTAACACTGCAGACTGGGCCCGGCTACTCCACTGCAGACAGGGCCCGGGGAGCCCAGAGCATTCTTGGCCCTGTCAACACACTGCAGACTGGACCCAGTGACCACACTGCAGAATAGGCCCGATCACCATGCCGCAGACTGGGCCCAGGGACCACACTGCAGACTGGGCCCAGGGACCACACTGCAGACTGGGCCCAGGGACCACACTGCAGACTGGGCCCAGGGACCACACTGCAGACTGGGCCCGGTCACCACACTGCAGACTGGGCCTGGTCACCACACTGCAGACTGGGCCTGGTCACCACACTGCAGAATAGGCCCGATCACCATGCCGCAGACTGGGCCCAGGGACCACACTGCAGACTGGGCCCAGGGACCACACTGCAGACTGGGCCCAGGGACCACACTGCAGACTGGGCCCAGGGACCACACTGCAGACTGGGCCCAGGGACCACACTGCAGACTGGGCCCGGTCACCACACTGCAGACTGGGCCTGGTCACCACACTGCAGACTGGGCCCGGTCACCACACTGCAGACTTGGGCCCGGTCACCACACTGCAGACTGGGCCCAGCGGCCACAGTGCAGACTGGGCCCTGCGACTACAGTGCAGATTGCGACTGGACACTGCACTGCAGACTGGGCCTGGGGACCACTCTGAAGATTGCGACTGGTCACTGCACTGCTGACTGGGCTCGTGGACCACACTGCAGACTGGGCCTGGTCACCACACCGCAGACTGGGCATGATGACCACACAGCAGACTGTGCCCCGTGACCACACTGCAGACTGGGTACGGTGACCACATTGCAGACTGGGTTTGGCCAACACACTGCAGTCTGGGCCCAGCCACCGCAGTGCAGACTGGGCACGGTCACTGGAAAGTGGGCCTGAACACTGCAGACAGGGCCTGGGGGTTATCACTGCAGACTGGGCCCAGCTACACCAGTGCAGACAGAGCCCGGGACCACAGTGCAGACTGGGCCTGACCACGGCACTGCAGACTGGGCCCGGGGACCACACTGCAGACAGGGCCCAGTGACCACACTGCAGACTGGGTACGGTGACCACATTGCAGACTGGGTTTGGCCAACACACTGCAGACAGGGCACGGGACCACACTGCAGTCTGGGCCTGATCACTGCACTGCAGACTGGGCCTGGGGACCACTCTGAAGATTGCGACTGGTCACTGCACTGCTGACTGGGCTCGTGGACCACACTGCAGACTGGGCCTGGTCACCACACCGCAGACTGGGCATGATGACCACACAGCAGACTGTGCCCCGTGACCACACTGCAGACTGGGTACGGTGACCACATTGCAGACTGGGTTTGGCCAACACACTGCAGTCTGGGCCCAGCCACCGCAGTGCAGACTGGGCACGGTCACTGGAAAGTGGGCCTGAACACTGCAGACAGGGCCTGGGGGTTATCACTGCAGACTGGGCCCAGCTACACCAGTGCAGACAGAGCCCGGGACCACAGTGCAGACTGGGCCTGACCACGGCACTGCAGACTGGGCCCGGGGACCACACTGCAGACAGGGCCCAGTGACCACACTGCAGACTGGGTACGGTGACCACATTGCAGACTGGGTTTGGCCAACACACTGCAGACAGGGCACGGGACCACACTGCAGTCTGGGCCTGATCACTGCACTGCAGACTGGGCCTGGTCACTGCACTGCAGAATGGGCCCGGGGACCACACTGCAGACTGGGCCTGATCACTGCAGACAAGGCCCGGTGGATAACACTGCAGACTGGGTCTGGCTACCTCACTGCAGACAGGCCCCAGGGAACACATTGCAGACTGGGCCCAATCACCGCACTGCAGACTGGGCCCGGCCATCACACTGCAGACTGGGCCCAATGACCACACTGCAGACTGGGCCCAATGACCACACTGCAGACTGGGCCCAATGACCACACTGCAGACTGGGCCCAATGACCACACTGCAGACTGGGCCCAATGACCACACTGCAGACTGGGCCCAGTGACCACACTACAGACTGGGCCCGGACACCACACTGCAGACTGGGCCCACGGACCACACTGCAGACTGTACCCAGTGACCACACTGCAGACTGTGCCCAGTGACCACACTGCAGACTGGGCCCAGTGACCACACTGCAGACTGGGCCCAGTGACCACACTGCAGACTGGGCCCAGTGACCACACTGCAGACTGTGCCCAGTGACCACACTGCAGACTGTGCCCAGTGACCACACTGCAGACTGTGCCCAGTGACCACATTGCAGACTGTGCCCAGTGACCACACTGCAGACTGTGCCCAGTGACCACACTGCAGACTGTGCCCAGTGACCACACTGCAGACTGTGCCCAGTGACCACACTGCAGACTGTGCCCAGTGACCACACTGCAGACTGTGCCCAGTGACCACACTGCAGACTGTGCCCAGTGACCACACTGCAGACTGGGCCCAGCGACCACACTGCAGACTGGGCCCACGGACCACACTGCAAACTGGGTCCCGGTCAACACGCTGCTGACAGGGCTCGTGGACCACACTGCAGACTGGGCCCGGCCACCGCACTGCAGACTGGGCCCAGCGACCACAGTGCAGATTGTGACCAGTCACTGCACTGCTGTCTGGGCCTGGGGACCACTCTGAAGATTGCGACTGGTCACCACACTGCTGACTGGGCCTGGGGACCACACTGCAGACTGGGCCTGGGGACCACACTGCAGACTGGGCCTGGTCACTGCACTGCAGATTGGGCCCGGGGACCACACTGCAGACTGGGCCCGGGGACCACACTGCAGACTGGGCCCAGGACCACACTGCAGACTGGGCCCAGGACCACACTGCAGACTGGGCCCGGGGACCACACTGCAGACTGGGCCCGGGGACCACACTGCAGACTGGGCCCGGGGACCACACAGCAGACTGGGCCCAGGACCACACTGCAGACTGGGCCCAGTGACCACACTGCAGACTGGGCCCCGTGACCACACTGCAGATTGTTCCCAGTGACCACACTGCAGACTGTGCCCAGCGACCACAGTGCAGATTGCGACCAGTCACTGCACTGCAGACTGGGCCTGGGGACCACACTGCAGACTGGGTCCTGCTCAACACGCTGCTGACTGTGCCTGGGGACCACTCTGAAGATTGCGACTGTTCACTGCACTGCTGACTGCGCTCGGGGACCACACTGCAGACTGGGCCCATGGACCACATTGCCGAATGTGCCCGGTGACCACATTACAGACTTGGCCCGACGACCACACTGCAGACTGGGCCTGGTAATTCCGGACTGGGCCAGGGGAGCACACTGCAGACTTGGCCCATTCACCACACCACAGATAGGGCCCAGTCACCATGCTACAGACTGGGCCCGGTCACTACACTGCAGACTGGGCCTGGTCACCACACTACAGACTGGGCCTGATCACCACATTGCAGACTGGTCCTGGGTACCACGCTGCAGACTGGGTCTGGGGACCACACTGCAGACAGGGCCCGGGACCACAGTGCAGACTGGGCCCAGGGACCACAGTGCAGACTGGGCCTGATCACTGCACTGCAGACTGGGCCTGGTCACTACACTGCAGACAGGGCTCGGGGACCACACTGCAGACTGGGCGCCGAGACCACACTGCAGACTGGGCCCAGGGACCACACTGCAGACTGGGCCCGGTCACTGCAGTCTGGGCCAGATCACTGCAGACAAGGCCCGGTGGATAACACTGCAGACTGGGTCTGGCTACCTCACTGCAGACAGGCCCCGGGGACCACACTGCAGACTGGGCCCAATCACCGCACTGCAGACTGAGTCCGGTGACCACACTGCAGACTGGGCCCGGGGACCACACTGCAGATTGGGCTCAGCTACCACACTGCAGACTGGGCCCAGTGACCACACTGCAGAATGGGCCCAGTGACCACACTGCAGACTGAGCCCAGTGACCACACTTCAGACTGGGCCCAGCGACCACAGTGCAGATTGTGACCGGTCACTGCACTGCAGACTGGGCCTGGTCACCACACTGCAGACTGGGTCCCGGTCACCACACTGCAGACTGGGCATGATGACCACACTGCAAACTGGGCCCGGTCACTGCAGTCTGGGCCTGATCACTGCAGACAAGGCCCGGTGGATAACACTGCAGACTGGGTCTGGCTACCTCACTGCAGACAGGCCCGAGCGAACACATTGCAGACTGGGCCCAATCACCGCACTGCAGACTGAGTCTGGTGGCCACACTGCAGACTGGGCCCAGTGACCACACTGCAGACTTGGCCCTGCGACCACACTGCAGATTGCGAATGGTCACTGCACTGCAGACTGGGCCTGGGGACCACACTGCAGACTGGGCCCGGGGACCACACTGCAGACTGGGTTTGGCCAACACACTGCACTCTGGGCCCAGCCACCACAGTGCAGACTGGGCACGGTCACTGGAGAGTGGGACTGAACACTGCAGACAGGGCCTGGGGGTTAACACTGCAGACTGGGCCCAGCTACACCAGTGCAGACAGAGCCCGGGACCACAGTGCAGACTGGGCCTGACCACCGCACTGCAGACTGGGCCCGGTCTCCGCGCTACAGCCTGGGCCTGACAACCACACTGCAGACTTGGCCCGTTCACCTCATTGCAGACTGGGCCCGGACACCACACTGCAGACTGGGTCAAGTCACTGCTGTCTGGGCCTGATCACTGCAGATAAGGCTCGGGGAGCACACTGCAGACTGGGCCCAGGGACCACACTGCAGACTGGGCCCAGGGACCACACTGCAGACTGGGCCCAGGGACCACACTGCAGACTGGGCCCAGGGACCACACTGCAGACTGGGCCCAGTGACCACACTGCAGACTTTGCCCAGTGACCACACTGCAGACTGTGTCCAGCGACCACAGTGCAGATTGCGACCGGTCACCACACTGCAGACAGGGCCCGGGACCACAGTGCAGACTGGGCCTGACCACCTCACTGCACACTGGGCCTGACCAAGGCACTGCACACTGGGCCTGGTCACTACACTGCAGACAGGGCCCGGGGACCATACTGCAGACAGGGCCTAGGGACCACACTGCAGACTGGGCCCGGGGAACCACACTGCAGATTGGTCCCGGGGACCACACTGCAGATTGGGCCCAGGACAACACTGCAGACTGGGCCCGGGGACCACACTGCAGTCTGGGCTGCGCCACCCAACTGCAGACTGGGCCCTGCCACCGCACTGCAAACAGGGCCCGGTCACTGCAGTCTGGGACGGTCACTGCAGAATGGGCCTGATCACTGAATACAAGGCCCGGCGGGTAACACTGCAGACGGGGCCCGGCTATCCCACTGCAGACAGGGCCCGGGGACCACAGTGCAGACAGGGCCAGGGGACCACAGTGAAGACTGGGCCCAATCACGGCAGTGCAGACATGGCCTGGTCACCACATTGCAGACTGAATCCGGTGACCACACTGCAGTCAGGGCCCGGCCACCCTACTGCAGACTGGGCCCAGTGCCCACACTGCAGACAGTGCCCAGTGACCACACTGCAGACTGTGCCCAGCAACCACAGTGCAGATTGTGACCGGTCACTGCACTGCAGACTGGGCCTGGGGACCACACTGCAGACTGGGTCCCGGTCAACACGCTGCTGACTGGGCCTGGGGACCACTCTGATTGCGACTGGTCACTGCACTGCAGACTGGGCTCGGGGACCGCACTGCAGACTGGGCCCAGGGACCACACTGCAGACTGGGCCCAGGGACCACACTGCAGACTGGGCCCAGGGACCACATTGCAGACTGGGCCCAGGGACCACATTGCAAACTGGGCCTGGGGACCACACTGCACACTGGGCTCGGGGACAATACTGCAGTCTGGGCCGGGCCACCGCACTGCAGACTGGACCCGGTCACTGCAGTCTGGGCCTGGTCATTGCAGACAAGGCCCGGGTCATAACATTGCAGACTGCGTTTGGCTATCCCACTGCAGACTGGGTCCGGTGACCACACTGCAGACGGGGCCCAATCACCGCACTGCAGACTGGGCCTGGTCACCACACTGCAGACTGGGTCCGGTGACCACACTGCAGACTGGGTCCGGTGACCACACTGCAGATTGGGTCCGGTGACCACACTTCAGACTTGACCTGGTCACCACACTGCAGACTGGACCCAGGGACCACACTGCAGACTGGGCCTGGTCACCACACTGCAGACTGGACCCAGGGACCACACTGCAGACTGGGTTTGGCCAACACACAGCAGTCTGGGCCCAGCCACCATAGTGCAGACTGGGCACGGTCACTGGAGAGTGGGCCTGAACACTGCAGACAGGGCCTGGGGGATAACACTGCAGATTGGGCCCGGCCATCACACTGCAGACAGGGCCCGGGACCACAGTGCAGACTGGGCCTGACCACTGCACTGCAGACAGGGCCTGGTCACTACACTGCAGACAGGGCTCGGGGACGACACTGCAGACTGGGCCTGGTCACTACACTGCAGACTGTGCCCAGCGACCACACTGCAGACTGGGCCCGGGGACCACACTGCAGACTGGGTTTGGCCAACACACTGCAGTCTGGGTCCAGCCACCGTAGTGCAGACTGGGCACGGTCACTGGAGAGTGGGCCTGAACACTGCAGACAGGGCCTGGGGGTTAACACTGCAGATTGGGCCCGGCCATCACACTGCAGACAGGGCTCGGGACCACAGTGCAGACTGGGCCTGACCACTGCACTGCAGACTGGGCCCAGACACTGCGGACTGGGCCAGTGGAGCACACTGCAGACTTGGCCCTGTCACCACATTGTAGACTGGGCCTGGGGAGCGCACTGCAGACTTGGCCCGGTCATCACACTGCAGACTGGGCCAGGTCACCGCATTGCAGACTAGGCCCGGTCACCATGGTGCAGACTTGGCCCTGTCACCTTGCTGCAGACTGGGCCTGGCCGCCGCACTGCAGACTGGGCCAGGTCACCGCATTGCAGACTAGGCCCGGTCACCATGGTGCAGACTTGGCCCTGTCACCTTGCTGCAGACTGGGCCTGGCCGCCGCACTGCAGACTGGGCCTGGTCACCTGGCTGCAGACTGGGCCCGGTCATTGCGGACTGGGCCAGGGGAGCACATTGAAGACTTGGCCCGGACACCACACTCCAGACAGGGCCCGGCCACCACACTGCAGTCTGGGCCCAGTCGCCATGCTGCAGACTGGGCCCGGTTACTGCGGACTGGGCCAGGGGAGCACACTGCAGACTTGGCCTGGTCACCACATTGCAGACTGAGCCTGGGGACCGCAGTGCAGACAGGGCCCGGTCACCACGCTGCAGTCTGGGCCCGGACACCATGCTACAGTCTGGGCCTGGCCTCCGCACTACAGACTGGGCCAGGACACAACGCTTCAGACCCGGCCCGGACACCACACTGCAGATTGGTCCCGGTGACCACACTGCAGACTGGGCCAGGTCACCGCACTGGAGAGTGGACCCGAACACCACACTGCAGACTGGGGCCGGTCACCGCACTACAGACTGGGCCCGGAGACCACACTGCAGACTGGGCCCAAACAGCTCACTGCAGACTGGGCCCAGACACCGCACTGGAGAGTGGGCCCGGACACCGCACTGGAGAGTGGGCCCGGACACCGCACTGCAGACTGGGCCCGGACATCGCATTGGAGAGTGGGCCCGGACACTGCACTGGAGAGTGGGCCCGGACACTGCAGTCTGGGCTCGGTCACTGCAGACAAGGCCTGGGGGAGAACACTGCAGACAGGGCCCGGCTACCTCACTGCAGAGAGGGCCCGGGGACCACAGTGCAGACTGGTCCCAATCACCGCACTGCAGACTGGGCCAGTTAACCGCACGGCAGACTGGGCCCGGTCACTGCACTACAGACTGGGCTAGGTAACCACACTGCAGACTGTGCCCGGACACCGCACTGCAGACTGGGCCCGGTCACTGAAGCCTGGGCCCGGTCACATCAGACTGGGCCTAATCACTGCAGACAAGGCGCGGGGGATTACACTGCAGACGGGGCCCGACTAACCCACTGCAGACTGGGCCTGGTCACCACACTGCAGATTGGGCCCAGTCACTACACTGCACATTGGGCCTGGGGACCACTCTGAAGGTTGCGACCGGTCACTGCACTGCAGACTGGGCTCAGGGACCACACTGTAGACTGGGCCCATTCACTGCACTGCAGACCGGGCCCATTCACTGCACTGCAGACCGGGCCCCTTCACTGCACTGCAGACTGACCCTGGTCACCGATCTGCAGACTGGGCCTGGCCATGGCGCTGCAGACTGGGCCGGGGAACCAAACTGCAGACTGGGCCCGGACACTGTGGACTGGGCCAGTGGAGCACACTGCAGACTTGGCCCGGTCATCACACTGCAGACTGGGCCAGGTCACCGCATTGCAGACTAGGCCCGGTCACCATGGTGCAGACTTGGCCCTGTCACCTTGCTGCAGACTGGGCCTGGCCGCCGCACTGCAGACTGGGCCTGGTCACCTGGCTGCAGACTGGGCCCGGTCATTGCGGACTGGGCCAGGGGAGCACATTGCAGACTTGGCCCGGACACCACACTCCAGACAGGGCCCGGCCACCACACTGCAGTCTGGGCCCGGTCGCCATGCTGCAGACTGGGCCCGGTTACTGCGGACTGGGCCAGGGGAGCACACTGCAGACTTGGCCTGGTCACCACATTGCAGACTGAGCCTGGGGACCGCAGTGCAGACAGGGCCCGGTCACCACGCTGCAGTCTGGGCCCGGACACCATGCTACAGTCTGGGCCTGGCCTCCGCACTACAGACTGGGCCAGGACACAACGCTTCAGACCCGGCCCGGACACCACACTGCAGATTGGTCCCAGTGACCACACTGCAGACTGGGCCAGGTCACCGCACTGGAGAGTGGACCTGAACACCACACTGCAGACTGGGGCCAGTCACCGCACTACAGACTGGGCCCGGAGACCACACAGCAGACCTGGCCTGGTCACCGCACTGCATAGTGGGCACAGGGACCACACTGCAGAGTCGGCACAGGGACCACATGCCGAATTGGCCTGGTCACAATGCTACAGACTGGGCCCGGGGACCACACTGCAGACTGGGCCCAGGGACCACACTGCAGACTGGGCCCCGCCACCAGACTGCAGACTGGGCCCGGTCATTGAAGACTGGGCCAGGAGAGCACACTGGTGAACACCACATGCCGAATTGGCCTGGTAATAATGCTACGGACTGAGCCCGGACACCACACTGCAGACTGGGCCTGGTCACCACTTGGGCCCAGTGACCGGGGGACACAATGAAAACTTGGGCCCAGTGACCGGGGGACACAATGAAAACTTGGGCCCAGTGACCGGGGGACACAATGAAAACTTGGGCCCAGTGATTGGGGGACACAATGAAAACTTGGCCCGGTCTCCCCGCTGCAGACTGGGCCTGGGGTCCTCACTGCAGACTGGGCCCGGACAACACGCTGCAGATTGGGCCTTGTCACTGCGATGCAGATTGAGCCTGGGGACCACTCTGAAGATTGTGAACGGTCATCACACTGCAGACTGGGCCCGGTCACAACACTGCAGACTGGGCGCGAGAACCACACTGCAGACTGGGCCCAATCACCACACTGCAGACTGGGCGCGAGAACCACACTGCAGACTGGGCCCGGGGACCACACTGCAGACTGGGCCCGGGGACCACACTGCAGATTGGGTCCAATCACCACACTGCAGACTGGGCCCGGTCACAACACTGCAGACTGGGCCTGGCCATGGCGCAGCAGATTTGGCCCGGGGATCACACTGTAGTCTGGGCTCATTCACCATGCTGCAGACTGGGCCCCATCACCACACTGCAGACTGGGCCTGGGGACCGTGCTGCAGACTGGGCCTGGTCAACAGACTGCAGACTTGGCCCTGTCACTGCACTGCAGATTGGGCCTGGGCACCACTCTGAAGATTGCGACTGGTCACTGCACTGCAGACTGGGCTTGGGGACCACACTGCAGACTGGGACCAGGGACGACACTGCAGACTGGGACCGGGGACCACACTGCAGAATTACCCTGGTCACTACGCTGCAGTTTGGGCCCGGTCACCGCACTGTAGGCTGGGCCTGGTCACCGCGCTGCATAGTGGGCCCAGGGACCAAACTGTAGAGACGGCACAGGGACCACACTGCCGACTTGGCCTGGTCACAATGCTACAGACTCGGCCCAGGGACCACATTGCAGACTGGGCCTGGGGACCACATTGCAGACTGGTCCCAGGGACCACACTGCAGACTGGGCCTGGTCAACGCACTGCAGACTGGGAGCGAATACCACACTGCAGACTGGGCCCAGTCACCCCACTGCAGACTTGACCTGGACACCGCACTGCAGACTGGGCCCGGTCAAGTCAATGCAGACTGGGCCCTGTCACTGCACTGCAGACAGGGCCCGGACACCACACTGCAGAATGGGCCAGCTCACCGCACTGCAGACTGGGCCCAGGGACCGCACTGCAGATTGGGCCTGTGCACCACACGGCAGATTGCGACCGGTCACTGCACTGCAGACTGGGTCCGGACACCGCACTACAGACTGCGCCTGGTAACCGCACTGGACATTGCGCACGGTAACTGCACTGGAGACAGGCCCAGACACTGCACTGCAGACTTGGCACAACTACCACATTGCAGACCGGGCCCGGACAATGCACTGGAGACTGGGCCCAGACACCGCACTGCAAACTTGGCCCAGCCACTGCACTGCAGACTAGGCCTGGCCACCACAATGCAGACTGGGCCATATCACCGCACTGCAGACTGGACCTGGTGACCACAGTGCAGACTGGACCTGGTCACCACAATGCAGACTGGGCCATATCACCGCACTGCAGACTGGACCTGGTCACCACACTGCAGACTGGACCTGGTGACCACAGTGCAGACTGGGCCTGGGCACCACTCTGAAGATTGCGACCGGTCACTGCACTGCAGACTGGGCTTGGGGACCACACTACAGAGTGGGCCCTGTCACAACACTGCAAACTGGGCCCATTCACCGCACTGCAGACTGGGCCTGGGGACAACACTCCAGACAGGGCCCAGCGACCACCCTGCAGACTAGGCCCAGGGACCACACTGCAGACTTGCCCTGGTCACAATGCTGCAGTTTGGGCCCGATCACCGTACTGTAGGCTGGGCCTGGTCACTGCGCTGCATAGTGGGCCCAGGGACCACACTGCAGAGTCGGCACAGGGACCACACTGCCGACTTGGCCTGGTCACAACGCTAACAAACTGGGTCCGGGGACCATACTGCAGACTGGGCCCGGGGACCACACTGCAGACTGGGCCCAGGGCCAACACTGCAGGCTGGGCCGGGGGACCACACTGCAGACTGGGCCCGGGGACCACACTGCAGACTGGGCCCAGTCACTGCACTGCAAACAGGGCCAGGAAACCGCACTGCAGACTGGTCCTGGGGACCACACTGCAGATCAGGCCATGTCACTGCACTGCAGACTGGGCCATGTCACCCCACTGCAGTCTGGGCCCAAACACCGCACTGCAGACTGGTCCTGGGGACCACAGTGCAGTCTGGGCCAGGCGACCCCACTGCAGACTGGGCCCGGGGACCACACTGCAGACTAAGCCAGGTCACCGCATTGCAGACTGGGTTAGGTAACCGCACTGGAGACTGGGCCCGGACACTGCATCGAGCCACCACACTGCAGACCGGACCTGGTCAATGCACTGCAGACTGGGCCCGGACACCGCACTGCAGACTGGGCCATGTCACCCCACTGCAGACTGGGCCCGGACACCCCACTGCAGACTGGGCCCGGACACCGCACTGCAGACTGGGCCCGGACACCGCACTGCAGACTGGGCCCGGACACCGCACTGCAGACTGGGCCCGGACACCGCACTGCAGACTGGGCCCGGACCACGCACTGCAGACTGGGCCTGGACACCCCACTGCAGACTGGGCCATGTCACCCCACTGCAGACTGGGCCCAGACACCACACTGCAGACCGGACAATGTCAACACACTGCAGACTGGGCCTTGTCACTGCACTGCACACCGGGCCCGGACATCGCACAGAGACTGGACCCAGTCACCATACTGCAGACTATGCCTGGCCACCACACTGCAGACTGGACCCAGTCACTGCAGTTCTGGCCCGGTCACTGCAAAATGGGCCTGATCACTGCAGACAAGGCCCAGGGGATAACACTGCAGATGGAGCCCGGCTACCCCACTGCAGACTGGGCCATGTCACCCCACTGCTGACTGGACCCAGTCACCGCGCTGCAGACTGGTTCCGGACACCGCACTGGAGACTAGGCCTGGTAACTGCACTGGAGACTGTCCCAGACATCGCACTCCAGGCTGGGCCCAGACACCGCACTGCAGACTTTGCCCAGCCACGACATTGCAGACTGGGCCCGGACAACGCACTGGAGACTGGGCCCAGGGACTGCACTGCAGACTTGGCCCAGCCACTGCACTGCAGACTTGGCCCAGCCACCACAGTGCAGACCAGTCCATGTCACCGCACTGCAGACTGGGCCCAGTGACCACACTGCAGACAGGGCCCGGGGACCACACTGCAGACAGGGCCCGGGGACCACACTGCAGACGGGGCCCGGACCCAACACTGCAGACTGGGCCCGGGGACCACACTGCAGACTGGGCCTGGCCACCGCACTGCAGACTGGGCCTGGTCACCGCACTTCAGACTGGTCCCGGTCACTGTAAATCTGGGCAAGGGGAGTGCATTGCAGACTGGGACCGGTCGCCAAACTGTGGAATGTGCCCTTTCACTGCACACTGGGCCTGGTCAATGTTGACTGGGCCCGGGGAATACAATGCAGTCTAGGCCCGGCCACCACACTGCAGACTGGGACCAGTCACCACGCTGCAGACTGGGTCCGGTCACTGCACTGCAGACTGGGCCTAATCACCGCACTGCAGACTGGGCCCAATCACCATACTGCAGGCTGGGCCCAGGGACCACACTGCAGATTGCAACCGGTCACTGCACTGCAGACTGGGCCCAGGGACCAGACTGCAGACTGGTCCCGAAGACCATACTGCAGACTGAGCCAGGTCACCGTACTGCAGACTGAGGCAGGTCACTGCACTGCAGACTGGGCCCACACACCGCACTGGAGACTGGGCCCGGAGACCGCACTGGAGACTGGGCCTGGTAACTGCACTGGAGTCCGGCCCGGACTTCGCACTCCAGGCTGGGCCCGGACACTGCCGACTGGGCCTGATCACTGCTGACAAGGCCATGGGGATAACATTGCAGACAGGGCCCGGCTACCCCACTGCAGACAAGGCCCAGAGACCACAGCACAGACTGGGCCCAAACACCGCACTGCAGACTGGGCATAGTCACCACACTGCAGAATAGGCCCGATCACCATGCCGCCGACTGGGCCTGGTCACTACACAGCAGACTGTGCCCGGCGACAACACAGCAGACTGGGCTCAGTCACCAGACTGCAGACTTGGCCCAGTAACCACACTGCAGACTGGGCCTGGGGACCACAGTGCAGACTGGGCCTGGGGACCACAGTGCAGACTGGGCCTGGGGACCACAGTGCAGACTGGGCCTGGGGACGACTCTGAAGATTGCGACCGGTCACTGCACTGCAGACTGGGCCCCGTCACCACACAGCAGACTGGGCCCCATCACCACACTGCAGACTGGGCCTGGGGACCGCGCTGCAGACTGGGCCTGGTCAACAGACTGCAGACTTGGCCCTGTCACTGCACTGCAGATTGGGCCTGGGCACCACTCTGAAGATTGCGACCGGTCACTGCACTGCAGACTGGGCTTGGGGACCACACTGCAGACTGCGACCAGGGACGACACTGCAGACTGGGACCGGGGACCACACTGCAGAATTACCCTGGTCACTACGCTGCAGTTTGGGCCCGGTCACCGCACTGTAGGCTGGGCCTGGTCACCGCGCTGCATAGTGGGCCCAGGGACCAAACTGTAGAGACGGCACAGGGACCACACTGCCGACTTGGCCTGGTCACAATGCTACAGACTCGGCCCAGGGACCACATTGCAGACTGGGCCTGGGGACCACATTGCAGACTTGTCCCAGGGACCACACTGCAGACTGGGCCTGGTCAACGCACTGCAGACTGGGAGCGAATACCACACTGCAGACTGGGCCCAGTCACCCCACTGTAGACTTGACCCGGACACCGCACTGCAGACTGGGCCCGGTCAAGTCAGTGCAGACTGGGCCCTGTCACTGCACTGCAGACAGGGCCCGGACACCACACTGCAGAATGGGCCAGCTCACCGCACTGCAGACTGGGCCCAGGGACCGCACTGCAGATTGGGCCTGTGCACCACACGGCAGATTGCGACCGGTCACTGCACTGCAGACTGGGCCCGGGGACCACACTGCAGACTTACTCTGGTCACAACACTGCAGTTTGGGCCCGGTCACCGCACTGTGGGCTGGGCCTGGTCACTGCGCTGCATAGTGGGCCCCGGGGACCACACTGCAGAGTCGGCCTGGTCACAACGCTACAGACTGGGCCTGGGGACCATATTGCAGACTGGGCCTGGGGACCACACTGCAGACTGGGCCCAGACACCAGACGGCAGACTGGTCCCGGGGACCACACTGCAGACTGGGCCAAGTCACCCCACTGCAGACTTGCCCCGGACACCGCACTGCAGACTGGGCCAGCTCACCGCACTGCAGACTGGGCCAGCTCACCGCACTGTAGACTGGGCCCGGTCAAGGCACTGCGGACAGGGCCCGGACACCACACTGCAGACTGGGCCCTGTCACTGCACTGCAGACAGGGCCCGGACACCACACTGCAGACTGGGCCAGCTCACCGCACTGCAGACTGGGCCCAGGGACCGCACTGCAGATTTAGCCTGTGCACCACACGGCAGATTGCGACCGGTCACTGCACTGCAGACTGGGCCCGGGGACCACACTGCAGACTGGGCCTGGTCACTGCACTGCAGACTGGGTTAGGTAATTGCGCTGCAGACTGGGTCCGGACACCGCACTGGAGACTGACCCTGGACACCACACTGCAGACTGGGCCCAGCCACCGCACTGCAGACTGGGTTAGGTAATCGCGCTGCAAACTGTGTCCGGACACCACACTGGAGATTGGGTCCGGATCCCACACTGGAGACTGGGCCCGGACACCGCACTGGAGACTGGGCCCGGACACCGCACTGGAGACTGGGCCTGGACACCGTACTGTTGGCTGGGTCGAGCCACCACACTGCAGACCGGGCCTGGTCAACGCACTGCAGACTGGGCCATGTCAACCCACTGCAGACTGGGCCCGGACACTGCACTTCTGACTAGGCCCGGACACCACTCTGCAGACTGGGCCCAGCTAGTGCACTGCAGTTCTGGCCCAGTCACTGCAGTCCGTGCCCGGACACTGCCGACTGGGCCTGATCACTGCAGACAAGGCCCTGGGTATAACATTGCAGACAGAGCCCGGCAACCCCACTGCAGACAGGGCCCGGGGACCACAGCAGAGACTGGGCCCAAACACCGCACTGCAAACTGGGCCTGGTCACCACACTGCAGAATAGGCCCGATCACCATGCCGCCGACTGGGCCTGGTCACCACACTGCAGACTGGGCCTGGTCACCACACTGCAGAATAGGCCGATCGCCATGCCGCCGACTGGGCCTGGTCACCACACTGCAGACTGGGCCCAGGGACCACACTGCAGATTGGGCCTGGGGACCACTCAGACGATTGCGACCGGTCACTGCACTGAAGACCAGGCCTGGTCAACGCACTGCAGACTGGGCCATATCACCCCACTGCAGACTGGGCCCAGTCATAGAACTGGAGACTGGGCCCGGACACCGCACTGCAGACTGGGCCTGGTCACCGCACTGCAGACTGGGCCTGGTCACAGCAGTTCTGGCCAGGTCACTGCAGACTGGGCCTGATCACTGCAGACAAGGCCTGGGGGATAACACTGCAGACGGGGCCCGGCTACCCAACTGCAGACAGGGCCTGGGGACCGCACTGCAGACTGGGCCCAGCCACCACACTGCAGACTGGGTCCGGTGACCACACCGCAGACTGGGCTCGGGGACCACACTGCAGACGGGGCCCAATCACCGCACTGCAGACTGGGCCTGGTCACCCCAAAGCAGACTGGGCCCGGACACCACTCTACAGACCAGGCCATGTCACCGCACTGCAGACTGGGCCCAGACACCGCACTGCAGACTGGGCCCAGACACCGCACTGCAGACTGGGCCCAGACACCGCACTGCAGACTGGGCCTTGTCACCGCACTGCAGACTGGGCCATGTCACCCCAAAGCAGACTGGGCCTTGTCACCGCACTGCAGACTGTGCCCAGACACCGCACTGCAGACTGGGCCTGGTCACCGCACTGCAGACTGGGCCCAGACACCGCACTGCAGATTGTGCCCAGACACCGCACTGCAGACTGGACCTGGTCACCGCACTGCAGACTGGGCCCAGACACCGCACTGCAGACTGGGCCTGGTCACCACACTGCAGAATAGGCCGATCGCCATGCCAGAGACTGGGCCTGGTCACCACACTGCAGACTGGGCCCAGGGACCACACTGCAGAGTGGGCCCGCTGAGCACACTGCAGACTGGGTCCAGCGTCCACACCGCAGACTGGGCCTGGGGGCAACACGGCAGATTGGGCCCAGGGACCACACTGCAGACTGGTCCCGGGGGTACACTGCAGACTGAGCCAGGTCACCGCACTGCAGACTGACGCGGGTCACCGCACTGCAGACTGGGCCCAGTCACTGCAGTTCTGGCACGGTCACTGCAGACTGTGCCCAGGGACTACACTGCAGACTGGGCCCAATCACCACACTGCAGACTGGGCCCGGTCACTGCACTGCAGACTGGGTTAGGTAACCGCACTGGAGACTGGGCCCAGACACCGCACTGGAGATTGGGCCCGGAGACCGCACTGGAGACTGGGCCTGGACACCACACTGCTGGCTGGGCCGAGCCACCACACTGCAGACCGGACCATGTCACCGCACTGCAGACTGGGATCGACCACGGTGCAGACAGGGCCTGGTCACCACGCTGCAGACTGGGCCTGGTCACCACGCTGCAGACTGGGCCTGGTCACCACGCTGCAGACTGGGCCTGGTCACCACGCTGCAGACTGGGCCTGGTCACCACGCTGCAGACTGGGCCTGGTCACCACCCTGCAGACTGGGCCTGGTCACCACGCTGCAGACTGGGCCTGGTCACCACACTGCAGACCGGGCCCAGTCAGCGCACTGCAGGCTGGTACCAGTCACAGCACTGGAGACTGGGCCCAGACACCGCACTGCAGACTGGGCCCAGACACCGCACTGCAGACTGGGCCCAGACACCGCACTGCAGACTGGGCCCAGACACCGCACTGCAGACTGGGCCCAGACACCGCACTGCAGACTGGGCCCAGACACCGCACTGCAGACTGGGCCCAGACACCACACTGCAGACCGGACCCAGTCAGCGCACTGCAGGCTGGTACCAGTCACAGCACTGCAGACTGGGCCCAGTCACTGCACTGCAGGCTGGGTTAGGTAACCGCACTGGAGACTGGGCCCAGACACCGCACTGGAGATTGGGCCCGGAGACCGCACTGGAGACTGGGCCTGGACACCACACTGCTGGCTGGGCCGAGCCACCACACTGCAGACCGGACCATGTCACCGCACTGCAGACTGGGATCGACCACGGTGCAGATTGAGCCTGGTCACCACGCTGCAGATTGGGCCTGGTCACCACGCTGCAGACTGGGCCTGGTCACCACGCTGCAGACTGGGCCCGGTCACTGCACTGCAGACTGGGCCCGGTCACCGCACTGCAGACTGGGCCCAGCCACCACACTGCAGACAGGGCCCGGGGACCACATTGCAGACTGGGCAAGAACACTGCACTGGAGACTGGGCCCGGCCACCGCTCTGCAGACTGGGCCTGATCACTGCAGACAAGGCCAGGGGATAACACTGCAGATGGAGCCTGGCTACCCCACTTCAGACGGGGCCCGGGGGCCACAGTGCAGAATAGGCCCGATCACCATGCCGCCGAATTGGCTCAGTCACCACACTGCAGATTGGTCCTGGGGACCACTCTGAAGATTGCGACTGGTCCCTGCACTGCAGACTGGGCCTGGGGACTGTTCTGCAGACTTGGCCCGGTCACCACATTGCAGACTGGGCCTGGGGACCGCGCTGCAGACTGGGCCTGGTCACCACACTGCAGACTGGGCCCAGCCTCCGCACCACCAACTGGGCCCGGACACCACGCTTCAGAGTGGGCCTGGACACAACACTGCAGACTGGGCCCCATCACCCCGCATTACAGTCTGGGCCCGGTCAAAGCACTACAGACTGTGCCCGGAGACCACACTGCAGACTGAGCAAGAACACTGCACTGGAGATTGGGCCCGGACTACGCACTGGAGAGTGGGCCCGGACACCGCAATGCTGGCTGGGCCCAGCCACAGCACTGCAGACCGGGCCCGGGGACCACACTGCAGATTGGGCCCGGGGACCACACTGCAGATTGGGCTCGGTCACCGCACTACAGACTGGGCTAGGTAACCGCACTGCAGACTGGGTCCGGACACTGCACTGGAGACTGGGCCTGGACACCGCACTGGAGCCTGGGCCCAGACACCGCACTGCAGACTTGGCCCAGCCACCCCATTGCAGACTAGGTCCGGCCACCACACTGCAGACCAGGCCATGTCACCACACTGCAGACTGGGCCTGGTCACTGCATTGCAGACTGGGCCTGGTCACCACACGGCAGACCAGGCCATGTCACCGCACTGCAGACTGGGATCGACCATGGTGCAGATTGGGCCCGGTCACCACGCTGCAGACTGGGCCTGGCCATGGCGCTGCAGAGTGAGCCTGGCGATCACACTGTAGTCTGGGCCTGTTCACCACACGGCAGACTGGGCCCGGTCACCACACTGCAGACAGGGCCCGGGGACCACATTGCAGACTAGGCAAGAACACTGCACTGGAGACTGGGCCCGGACTACGCACTGGAGAGTGGGCCCGGACACCGCACTGCAGACTGGGCCCGGCCACCGCTCTGCAGACTGGGCCTGATCACTGCAGACAAGGCCAGGGGATAACACTGCAGACGGAGCCTGGCTACCCCACTGCAGACTGGGCCTGGGGACCACACTGCAGACTGGGCCTGGGGACCACAATGCAGACTGGGCCCCGTCACCACACAGCAGACTGGGCCTGGGGACCACAGTGCAGACTGGGCCTGGGGACCACACTGCAGACTTGGCCTGCTCACAATGCTGCAGATTCGGCCTGGGGACCACACAGCAGACTGGGCCTGGTCACTGCACTGCAGATTGGGCCTGGTCACCACACTGCAGAACGGGCCTGGGGACCACAGTGCAGACTGGGCCTGGGGACCACAGTGCAGACTGGGCCTGGGGACCACAGTGCAGACTGGGCCTGGGGACCACAGTGCAGACTGGGCCTGGGGACCACACAGCAGACTGGGCCTGGTCAACAGACTGCAGACTTGGCCCTGTCACTGCACTGCAGATTGGGCCTGGGCACCACTCTGAAGATTGCGACCGGTCACTGCACTGCAGACTGGGCTTGGGGACCACACTGCAGACTGCGACCAGGGACGACACTGCAGACTGGGACCGGGGACCACACTGCAGAATTACCCTGGTCACTACGCTGCAGTTTGGGCCCAGTCACCGCACTGTAGGCTGGGCCTGGTCACCGCGCTGCATAGTGGGCCCAGAAACCACACTACAGAGTCGGCACAGGGACCACACTGCCGACTTGGCCTGGTCACAACGCTACAGACTCGGCCCAGGGACCACATTGCAGACTGGGCCTGGGGACCACACTGCAGACTGGGCCTGGTCAACGCACTGCAGATTGGGAGCGAATACCACACTGCAGACTGGGCCCAGTCACCCCACTGCAGACTTGACCCGGACACCGCACTGCAGACAGGGCCCGGACACCACACTGCAGACTGGGTCAGCTCACCGCACTGCAGACTGGGCCCAGGGACCGCACTGCAGATTGGGCCCAGTCACTGCGGATTGGGCCTGGGGAGAACACTGCAGACTGGGCCCAGTCACCACACTGCAGATTGTGACCAGTCACCGCACTGCAAACTGGTCCCGGGGACCACACTGCAGACTGAGCGAGGTCACCAGACTGCAGACTGGGTCCGGCCACCGCACTGCAGTTTGGGCCCGGTCACCGCACTGTGGGCTGGGCCTAGTCACTGCGCTGCATAGTGGGCCCCGGGGACCACACTGCAGAGTCGGCCTGGTCACAACGCTACAGACTGGGCCTGGGGACCACACTGCAGACTTGACCCAGGGACCACACTGCAGATGGGCCCAGGGACAACACTGCAGACTGGGAACAGGGACCACACTGCACACTGGGCCTGATCATCATGCTGCAGACTGAGCCCAGGGGACACAATGAAAACTGGGCCCGGTCTCCCCGCTGCAGACTGGGCCTGGGTTCCTCACTGCAGACTGGGCCTGGGGTCCTCACTGCAGACTGGGACAGGACAACACGCTGCAGATTGGGCCCTGTCACTGCGCTGCAGATTAAGCCTGGGGACCACTCTGAAGATTGTTACCGGTCACCGCACTGCAGACTGGGCTCGAGAACCGCACTGCAAACTGGTCCCGGTCACAACACTGCAGACTGGTCCCGGTCACAACACTGCAGACTGGGCCCGGTCACCATCCTGCAGACAGAGCACGGCCACTGCACTGCAGATTGGGACCAGTAACTGCACTGCAGACTGGGCCTGGACACCGCACTGCAGACTGGGCCCGACCGCGGCACTGCAGATTGGGCCCGGTCACTGCACTGCAGATTGGTCCTGGGGACCACACTGCAGACTAGGCCAGGTCACCGCACTGCAGACTGGGATCGACCATGGTGCAGATTGGGCCCGGTCACCACGCTGCAGACTGGGCCTGGCCATGGCGCTGCAGAGTGAGCCTAGCGATCACACTGTAGTCTGGGCCCGTTCACCACACGGCAGACTGGGCCCGGTCACCGCACTGCAGACTGGGCCCGGTCACCACACTGCAGACTGGGCCCGGTCACCACACTGCAGACAGGGCCCGGGGACCACATTACAGACTGGGCAAGAACACTGCACTGGAGAGTGGGCCCGGACTACGCACTGGAGAGTGGGCCCGGACACCGCACTGCAGACTGGGCCCGGCCACCGCTCTGCAGACTGGGCCTGATCACTGCAGACAAGGCCAGGGGATAACACTGCAGACGGAGCCTGGCTACCCCACTGCAGACGGGGCCCGGGGGCCACAGTGCAGAATAGGCCCGATCACCATGCCGCCGAATTGGCTCAGTCACCACACTGCAGATTGGTCCTGGGGACCACTCTGAAGATTGCGACCGGTCCCTGCACTGCAGACTGGGCCTGGGGACTGTTCTGCAGACTTGGCCCGGTCACCACATTGCAGACTGGGCCTGGGGACCGCGCTGCAGACTGGGCCCGGTCACCACACTGCAGACTGGGCCCAGCCTCCGCACCACCAACTGGGCCCGGACACCACGCTTCAGAGTGGGCCTGGACACAACACTGCAGACTGGGCCCCATCACCGCATTACAGTCTGGGCCCGGTCAAAGCACTACAGACTGTGCCCGGAGACCACACTGCAGACTGAGCAAGAACACTGCACTGGAGACTGGGCCCGGACTACGCACTGGAGAGTGGGCCCGGACACCGCAATGCTGGCTGGGCCCAGCCACATCACTGCAGACCGCGCCCGGGGACCACACTGCAGATTGGGCCCGGGGACCACACTGCAGATTGGGCCCAGTCACCGCACTACAGACTGGGCTAGGTAACCGCACTGCAGACTGGGCCATGTCACCCCACTGCAGATTGGGCCCGGTCACCGCACTACAGACTGGGCTAGGTAACCGCACTGCAGACTGGGTCCGGACACTGCACTGGAGACTGGGCCTGGACACCGCACTGGAGACTGGGCCCAGAAACTGCACTTGAAACGGGCCAGGACATCGCACTCCAGACTGGGCCCAGACACCGCACTGGAGCCTGGGCCCAGACACCGCACTGCAGACTTGGCCCAGCCACCCCATTGCAGACTGTGCCCTCACAACGCACCGGAGACTGGGCCCAGACACCGCACTGCAGACTTGGCCCAGCCACTGCACTGCAGACTTGGTCCAGCCACTGCACTGCAGACTTGGCCCAGCCACTGCATTGCAGACTAGGCCCGGCCACCACACTGCAGACCAGGCCATGTCACCACACGGCAGACTGGGCCTGGTCACCACACGGCAGACTGGGCCCAGTCACTGCGGATTGGGCCTGGGGAGAAAACTGCAGACTTGGCCCAGTCACCACACTGCAGATTGGGCCTGGGCACCACACTGCAGATTGCGACCGGTCACCGCACTGGAGACTGGGGCCAGACAACGCACTGCTAGCTGGGTCGAGCCACCACACTGCAGACCGGGCCTGGTCAATGCAATGCAGACAAGGCCCGGACACCGCACTGGAGACTGGGGCATGTCACCCAACTGCAGACTGGGCCCAGACACCGCCCTGCTGACTGGGCCCAGGGACCACACTGCAGACTTGGCCCAGTCACCACACTGCAGATTGCGACCAGTCACTGCACCGCAGACTGGGCCCTGGAACCATGTTGCAGACACGGCCCCAGGACCACACTGCAGACTGGGCCCGGTCACCGCACTGCAGACTGGTCCTGGGGACCACACTGCAGACTGGTCCCGGGGGTGCACTGCAGACTGACGCAGGTCACCACACTGCAGACTGGGCCCGGTCACTGAACTGCAGACTGGGTTAGGTAACCGCACTGGAGACTGGGCCCGGACACCGCGCTGGAGACTGGGCCCAGACACCGCACTGCTGGCTGGGCCGAGCTACCACACTGCAGACTGGGCCCGGGGACCACACTGCAGACTGGGCCCGGGGACCACACTGCAGACTGGGCCTGGTCACCAACTGCAGACTGGGCCCGGTCACCACGCTGCAGATTGGGCCTGGACACCACACTGAAGACTGGGCCCGGTCACCATTCTGCAGACTGGGCCCAGGGACCACACTGCAGACTGGGCCCAATCACCACACTGCAGACTGGGCCCGGGGACCACACTGCAGACTGGGCCCGGGGACCACACTGCAGACTGGGCCCGGGGACCACACTGCAGACTGGGCCCGGGGACCACACTGCAGACTGGGCCCGGGGACCACACTGCAGACTGGGCCTGATCACTGCACTGCAGACTGGGCCCGGGGACCACACTGCAGACTGGGCCCGGGGACCACACTGCAGACTGGGCCCGGGGACCACACTGCAGACTGGGCCTGGTCACCACACTGCAGACTGGGCCCAGTCACCACACTGCAGACTGGGCCCAGGGACCACACTGCAGACTGGGCAGAGGGACCACACTGCAGACTGGGCCCAGGGACCACACTGCAGACTGGGCCCAGGGACCACACTGCAGACTGGGCCCAGGGACCACACTGCAGACTGGGCCCAGGGACCACACTGCAGACTGGGCCCAGGGACCACACTGCAGACTGGGCCTGGTCACCACGCTGCAGACTGGGCCCAGCCACTACACTGCAGCCTGGGCCTGGTCACCACACTGCAGACTGGGACCGGTCACTGTCGACTGGGCCCGGGGAGCACATTGCAGACTGGGCCCGGCCACCGCACTGCAAACTGGGCCCAGTCACCACACTGCAAACTGGGCCTGGACACCACACTGCAGACTGGTCCCGGGGTCCACACTGCAGACTGGGCCTGGACACCACACTGCAGACTGGGCCCAGGGACCACACTGCAGACTGGGCCCGGGGACCACACTGCAGACTGGGCCCGGGGACCACACTGCAGACTGGGCCCGGGGACCACACTGCAGACTGGGCCCGGGGACCACACTGCAGACTGGGCCCGGGGACCACACTGCAGACTGGGCCTGATCACTGCACTGCAGACTGGGCCCGGGGACCACACTGCAGACTGGGCCCAGTCACCACACTGCAGACTGGGCCCAGGGACCACACTGCAGACTGGGCCCAGGGACCACACTGCAGACTGGGCCCGGGGACCACACTGCAGACTGGGCCCAGGGACCACACTGCAGACTGGGCCCAGGGACCACACTGCAGACTGGGCCCAGGGACCACACTGCAGACTGGGCCCAGGGACCACACTGCAGACTGGGCCTGGTCACCACGCTGCAGACTGGGCCCGGCCACTACACTGCAGCCTGGGCCTGGTCACCACACTGCAGACTGGGACCGGTCACTGTGGACTGGGCCCGGGGAGCACATTGCAGACTGGGCCCGGCCACCGCACTGCAAACTGGGCCCAGTCACCACACTGCAAACTGGGCCTGGTCACCACACTGCAGACTGGTCCCGGGGTCCACACTGCAGACTGGGCCCGGTCACCTCACTGCAAACTAAACTTAGTCACCACACTGCAGACTGGGTCCGGTGACCACATTGCAGACTGGGCCCGGACACCACACTGCAGACTGGGCTCGGGGACCACATTGCAGACTGGGCCCGGGGACCACACTGCAGACTGGGCCGAGGGACCACACTGCAGACTGGGCCCGGGGACCACACTGCAGACTGGGCCCGGGGACCACACTGCAGACTGGACCCGGGGACCACACTGCAGACTGGGCCCGGGGACCACACTGCAGACTGGGCCCGGGGACCACACTGCAGACTGGGCCGGGGACCACACTGCAGACTGGACCCGGGGACCACACTGCAGACTGGGCCCGGGGACCACACTGCAGACTGGGCCCGGGGACCACACTGCAGACTGGGCCCGGGGACCACACTGCAGACTGGGCCCGGGGACCACACTGCAGAGGGGGCCCGGGGACCACACTGCAGACTGGGCCCGGGGACCACACTGCAGACTGGGCCCGGGGACCACACTGCAGACTGGGCCCGGGGTCCACACTGCAGACTGGGCCCGGGGACCACACTGCAGACTGGGCCCGGGGACCACACTGCAGACTGGGCCCGGGTCCACACTGCAGACTGGGCCCGGGTCCACACTGCAGACTGGGCCCGGGGACCACACTGCAGACTGGGCCTGATCACTGCACTGCAGACTGGGCCCGGGGACCACACTGCAGACTGGGCCCAGTCACCACACTGCAGACTTGACCCGGGGAGCACATTGCAGACAGGGCCCAGGGACCACACTGCAGACTGGGCCTGGACACCACACTGCAGACTGGGCCCAGGGACCACACTGCAGACTGGGCCCAGGGACCACACTGCAGACTGGGCCCAGTCACCACACTGCAGACTGGGCCCAGGGACCACACTGCAGACTGGGCCCAGGGACCACACTGCAGACTGGGCCCAGTCACCACACTGCAGACTGGGCCCAGTCACTGCGGATTGGGCCTGGGGAGAACACTGCAGACTTGGCCCAGTCACCACACTGCAGATTGGGCCTGGGCACCACACTGCAGATTGCGACCGGTCACCGCACTGGAGACTGGGGCCAGACACCGCACTGCTAGCTGGGTCGAGCCACCACACTGCAGACCGGACCCAGGGACCACACTGCAGACTGGGCCCTGTAACCATGTTGCAGACACGGCCCAGACACCACACTGCAGACCAGACTATGTCACCGCACTGCAGACTGTGCCCGGACACCATGCTGCAGACTAGGCCCAGGGACCGCACTGCAGACTGGGCCCAGTCACTGCGGATTGGGCCTGGGGAGAACACTGCAGACTTGGCCCAGTCACCACACTGCAGATTGGGCCTGGGCACCACACTGCAGATTGCGACCGGTCATCGCACTGGAGACTGGGGCCAGACACCGCACTGCTAGCTGGGTCGAGCCACCACACTGCAGACCGGGCCTGGTCAATGCAATGCAGACAAGGCCCGGACACCGCACTGGAGACTGGGGCATGTCACCCAACTGCAGACTGGGCCCAGACACCGCCCTGCTGACTGGGCCCAGGGACCACACTGCAGACTTGGCCCAGTCACCACACTGCAGATTGCGACCAGTCACTGCACCGCAGACTGGGCCCTGGAAACATGTTGCAGACACGGCCCGGACACCACACTGCAGACTGGGCCAGTTAACCGCACTGCAGGCTGGGCCTGATCACTGCAGACAAGGCCCGGGGACTACACTGCAGACTGGGCCCCAGGACCACACTGCAGACTGGGCCCGGTCACCACACTGCAGACTGGGCCCGGGGACCACACTGCAGACTGGGCCCGGTCACCACACTGCAGACTGGGCCCGGGGACCACACTGCAGACTGGGCCCGGTCACCGCACTGCAGACTGGTCCTGGGGACCACACTGCAGACTGGTCCCGGGGGTGCACTGCAGACTGACGCAGGTCACCACACTGCAGACTGGGCCCGGTCACTGAACTGCAGACTGGGTTAGGTAACCGCACTGGAGACTGGGCCCGGACACCGCGCTGGAGACTGGGCCCAGACACCGCACTGCTGGCTGGGCCGAGCTACCACACTGCAGACTGGGCCTGGGGACCACACTCTAGACTGGGCCCGGGGACCACACTGCAGACTGGGCCCGGGGACCACACTGCAGACTGGGCCCGGGGACCACACTGCAGACTGGGCCCGGGGACCACACTGCAGACTGGGCCTGGTCACCAACTGCAGACTGGGCCCGGTCACCACGCTGCAGATTGGGCCTGGACACCACACTGCAGACTGGTCCCGGGGTCCACACTGCAGACTGGGTCCGGACACCGCACTGGAGACTGACCCTGGACACCACACAGCAGACTGGGCCCAGCCACCGCACTGCAGACTGGGCCCGGTCGCTGCAGTCCGTGCCCGGTCACTGCCGACTGGGCCTGATCACTGCTGACAAGGCCATGGGGATAACATTGCAGACAGGGCCCGGCTACCCCACTGCAGACAAGGCCCAGAGACCACAGCACAGACTGGGCCCAAACACCGCACTGCAGACTGGGCATAGTCACCACACTGCAGAATAGGCCCGATCACCATGCCGCCGACTGGGCCCGGCGACAACACAGCAGACTGGGCTCAGTCACCAGACTGCAGACTTGGCCCAGTAACCACACTGCAGACTGGGCCCGGGGACCACACTGCAGACTAGGCCCGGGGACCACAATGCAGACTAGTCCTGGAGACCACACTGCAGACTGGTCCCGGGGACCATACTGCAGACTGAGCCAGATCACTGCACTGCAGACTGGGCCCGGACACCACACTGCAGACTGGACCCGGGGACCACACTGCAGACTGGGCCTGGGGACCACACTGCAGACTGGGCCTGGGGACCACACTGCAGACTGGGCCCGACACCACACTGCAGACTGGACCCGGGGACCACACTGCAAACTGGGCCTGGGGACCACAGTGCAGACTGGGCCCCATCACCACACTGCATGACTGGGTCTGGTCACCACAGTGCAGACTTGTCCCAGGAACCACACTGCAGACTGGGCCCAGGAACCACACTGCAGACTGGACCCAGGAACCACACTGCAGACTGGTCCCAGGTCACCACGCTGCAGACTGGGCCCAGTGACCACACTGCAGACTTGGCTGGTCACCACACTGCAGACTGAGCCCGGTCACCACGCTGCAGACTGGGCCTGGGGACCACACTGCAGACTTGGCTGGTCACCACACTGCAGACTGGGCCCGGTCACCACGCTGCAGACTGGGCCCAGTCACCATACTGCAGACTGGGCCCGGTCACTGTGGACTGGGCCCGGGGAGCACATTGCAGACTGGGCCCGGGGACCACACTGCAGACTGGGCCCGGGGACCACACTGCAGACTGGGATGGTCACAAAACTGCAGACTGGGCCCGGGGACCACACTGCAGACTGGGCCCGGACACCACACTGCAGACTGGGCCCAGGGACCACACTGCAGACTGGGCCCGGTCACCACACTGCAGACTGGGCCCGGGGACCACACTGCAGACTGGGCCCGGGGACCACACTGCAGACTGGGCCCGGGGACCACACTGCAGACTGGGCCCGGGGACCACACTGCAGACTGGGCCCGGGGACCACACTGCAGACTGGGCCCGGGGACCACACTGCAGACTGGTCCTGATCACTGCACTGCAGACTGGGCCCGGGGACCACACTGCAGACTGGGCCTGGTCACCACACTGCAGACTGGGCCCAGTCACCACACTGCAGACTGGGCCCGGGGACCACACTGCAGACTGGGCCCAGGGACCACACTGCTGACTGGGCCCAGGGACCACACTGCAGACTGGGCCTGGTCACCACGCTGCAGACTGGGCCCAGCCACTACACTGCAGCCTGGGCCTGATCACCACACTGCAGACTGGGCCTGGTCACCACACTGCAGACTGGGCCTGGTCACCACACTGCAGACTGGGCCTGGTCACCACGCTGCAGACTGGGCCTGGTCACCACGCTGCTGACTGGGCCCAGCCACTACACTGCAGCCTGGGCCTGGTCACCACACTGCAGACTGGGACCGGTCACTGTGGACTGGGCCCGGGGAGCACATTGCAGACTGGGCCCGGCCACCGCACTGCAGACTGGGACCGGTCACCACACTGCAAACTGGGCCTGGTCACCACACTGCAGACTGGGCCCAGTCACCACACTGCAGACTGGGACCGGTCACCACACTGCAGACTGGGCCCAGGGACCACACTGCAAACTGGGCCTAATCACCACACTGCAGACTGGGACCGGTCACCACACTGCAGACTGGGCCCAGGGACCACACTGCAGACTGGGCCCGGGGACCACACTGCAGACTGGGCCCAGGGACCACACTGCAGACTGGGCCCGGACACCACACTGCAGACTGGGCCCGGACACCACAATGCAGACTGGGCCCGGGGACCACACTGCAGACTGGGCCTGGGGACCACACTGCAGACTGGGACCGGTCACCACACTGCAGACTGGGCCCGGGGACCACACTGCAGACTGGGACCGGTCACCACACTGCAGACTTGTCCCGGGGACCACACTGCAGACTGGGCCCGGTCACCACACTGCAGACTGGGTCCGGTGACCACATTGCAGACTGGGCCCAATCACCACACTGCAGACTGGGCCCGGGGACCACACTGCAGACTGGGCCCGGGGACCACACTGCAGACTGGGCCCGGGGACCACACTGCAGACTGGGCCCGGGGACCACACTGCAGACTGGGCCCGGGGACCACACTGCAGACTGGGCCCGGGGACCACACTGCAGACTGGGCCCGGGGACCACACTGCAGACTGGGCACGGGGACCACACTGCAGACTGGGTCCGGGGACCACACTGCAGACTGGGCCTGGTCACCACGCTGCAGACTGGGCCCAGGGACCACACTGCAGACTGGGCCTGGTCACCACGCTGCAGACTGGGCCCAGCCACTACACTGCAGCCTGGGCCTGGTCACCACACTGCAGACTGGGCCCGGTCACTGCAATCTGGGCAAGGGGAGTGCATTGCAGACTGGGACCGGTCACTGTGGACTGGGCCTAGGGAGCACACTTCCGGCTGGGCCCAGCCACCGCACTGGAGACTGGGCCCAATCACCATACTGCAGACTGGGCCCGTTCACCACACTACAGACTGGGCCTGAGAACCAAACTGCAGACTGGGCCTGAGAACCAAACTGCAGACTGGGCCTGAGAACCAAACTGCAGACTGGGCCCAATCACCACACTGCAGACTGGGCCCGGGGACCACACTGCAGACTGGGTCCGGGGACCACACTGCAGACTGGGCCCGGGGACCACACTGCAGACTGGGCCCGGGGACCACACTGCAGACTGGGTCCGGGGACCACACTGCAGACTGGGTCCGGGGACCACACTGCAGACTGGGTCCGGGGACCACACTGCAGACTGGGTCCGGGGACCACACTGCAGACTGGGCCTGGGGACCACACTGCAGACTGGGTCCGGCGACCACACTGCAGACTGGGTCCGGCGACCACACTGCAGACTGGGTCCGGGGACCACACTGCAGACTGGGTCCGGGGACCACACTGCAGACTGGGTCCGTGCTCTGCACTTTGTAATGCCCGAGTGGCCATGGTGAATTTTTTGGATAATCTCTGGCTGAAGGGAGACTGGAATGTCTAACTGCTCAATTTATTCTAGCATATTATCTATCACAGTGAAGTGTTCCTGCCGTTCAAAACAAATTTTCATCATGTTACCACCTGGCCTCTGCTCTGGTCACCCTTGATGACGGTCCTGACAGATGCAGTCACACTCCTCCCTCATCACGCAACTGCTCCTGACATGTTTACTGAAGCTTTCCTGAGGTAGCCAGCAGTTGTTTTCTCACCAATTGGAAATATGGCTCAAACCCTTTGACCAGATGAGTTACATCGTTCCCCTGTGGCAGGGAGGTCATCTGTGGCTCTGGATAGCCGTTGGATGTTCCCCTTGAACTTACACTGTCTCATATGTGAAGCACATGAGACGCAAGTAGAATCTCTGAATACTGAAAGGCTTCTTCGCAAGTTCCTTTTCAACTAACATTGAGACCAGTGGTTTATGACCAATTTTGATGGTGACTTTCAAGCCAATAATGTAATCGGAGAACTGCTTCAAAGCCCACATAGCTGCAAGAGCTTCCTTATCAATAACAACATACTGTAAGTCTGTGTCTGGCAGTCCTCTAGATGTGTAATACACTGGTCAGCAATATCCATCTAGTTCTTCCTGGAATAAAACAGCCCCTAGACCTGAGGAAGAGGCATCCACTGCTATTGCAGCGGTCAGAGCTGGGTTGTAGCGAGCCAGGATATTGGGTGAAAGCAGCATGTCTTTGATGTGCCCAGATGCTTGCTCTTGGCCCGCATCCCAGCCCCAGGCCTGGCTCTTTTTGAGAAGCTACTGCAGGGGCTCAGTGACCTGTGCCAGGTTGGAAAGAAATCTTGCCAACTGGTTTGCCATGCCCAGGAACCTTTGGAGGTCTGGAAGAGGTAATGGGGTTGGGAACTGGCCGATTGCCTTAGTCTTGTGTGGATCTGCCATGATGCCTTTGCTGCTCACAGCGTGTCCTAAGAAGTAAATAGAGGCCTTAGAGAACTCACATTTCTTGTTCACTGTCAGCCTTGCTCTCGCAAATGTTCCTCAACCTTCAAACTGTGAACCAAAGCATCATCCATTTGACAGTGACACTCTCCAGGCCTTGTAAGATGGCCAACATTGTACATTGAAAATTCTCAGATGCCGAGGTAATGCTGAAGGGCAAGCGGTGGAAACAGAATCTGCCAGATGGGTTGATAAACGTAGTCAGCAATCTGGACTTCTCACCTAGTGGAACAGCTGTTAACGCCGATCTTCATAAACACCGCGCTTTTGGAGAGCTTGGTCAGGCTCCCATCCACTGAGGACATCTTGCCATTGCCTTGTTGAGTTGTGTCAGGCCAGCACAGATGCAAAGAGGCCCATTTGGCTTCAGAACTGGGACCATCCTAGAGCACCATTCCGTCAGCTGAGTGAGGGAGGAGAGATGACCCTCATCTTGTCCAGTTGCCACACTTGCTTCTTAAACGGGTGTGGTACTTTCCGTGGTATGAACAGTCACATGGGCTTGGCATCCTCTCTCAATGTACTATTCTATGCAGTCTTCAATTGCCCCAATCCAGTGAAAAGCTTTGGAAATTCTTTCTTAAAATTGGCACCAGATCCTTGCTCGTTAATCGTGTAAATTTTCTGAAGGAGGTTGATGTCGGTACAGGCTTTCCTGCTCAAGATGGTAAATTCCTGATTGTAGAGTACAAATACTGTCTCCTGGATTCATTTGCTTTTGTATTGGAGTGTGGCTTGTGACGTACCTTTAACTGGGAGTTTAATGTCACCTGCTCCGTAGAGTTGTGTGGTGGGTGCCACCAGGCATTGCTTCATCAGCCATGGTTGCTTATCCAAGAGGACTGTGAAACTGGCTCCCTTGTCTAATTTGGAACTGGTGAAGTGACCGTTTACAGAGTTGTCAGCATTCCAAAAGGAGGATCAAGGTTTCTCGATCGCACCCAAGAAGCACGGTTGGACTTTTCCCTGGTGTGGTACCTCAATCTCGTGGAGTGTTTTGGGGTCCTCCGCATGTCTGGAGGTCCTAGACTTACACAGCTTTCCAAAGTGTCCCAGCTGTTTGCAGTTGAAGCACTGCACAGAAATTTTTGAACATTGCTCTTGCCTGTGAGGTCTTCTGGCTCCACAACGCTGACATGATCTCCTGCCATCTTGTGGTCTGTTTGGGTATTGCCTTCTTTGGCCTGGAGTCTCCCTGCCTTTGTGTTGCTTTATGAGCTGGACAGTTGGGGTTGCCCTATACCATTGCTTAACCCTGCCATGTTAAATGGACTGGTATTGTTGGTGGATTTCAGACTCCCTGACTATTTGGGTGGCTTTTTCTATGGTCAGGCCTTCTTTCGCCTGTAGTATATCTGAAAGAACATCATCAGCCACTCCAACTACTATTCAGTCTCTCATAAGCTCTGACATATAGCCTCCTTCGCCACAGCCTTCAGCCAAATTGGATAGCCCATTTATGAAAGTGTCACCGGGTTCTCCAGAATGCTGGACTCACTTGTTGAATTTTGCTTGCTTTAACATGTCATGAGTTCTTAAATTAAAATAGGCATCGAAGGACTTCAGGACATCTTCAAAATTACTTGACGATCCATTTATTCCTTGCGTCACAATGATGTCATCAGCTATCAGACCTATTGAGTACAGTAGTGTATTCACTTGCTCAGCCTCTGTCTTCTTGTCTAATCCTGAAGCTATTCTATATCTTAAGAATTTTTTTCACCACAGTCCCAATTCTGCCCCTGGTCTGGCCCTTATATTATCCAAAATTGACCTGGTAGGGTTAATTTATTATCCACAACTGTTTTTCAGCACTGGGGAGTAACAGCTTTAAATGTTGTGTCTGTTGTAAAGATGGTGCTGTAGTAAGCGTTTTTATTTCTCTTCTCCGCGCACTCGTTGGTGGGCTCCCAATTCAAAGGGATCGACTTTTTACAACAAACCTTTACCTCAAAGGCTCAGGTTATTTGGAGCACTTTCGGAGTATTTTAGGCTGATTAAAAGGCGATTCTCGGCTCTCGCTGAGGTTTTAAAACTTCTTTTTGTTTCTTTCAACGGAGCTTGGTCACCACGTCGTATGGTCCCGACTCTAAACTCGTGCTGCCTGCACTAATTAAAGAAATAGATAGCCCTGTCTGATCAGTGCCCTGACTACTGTTAAAGGCTAGTTCAGCCTTTGTGCTGCATTTTGTTTTTTTTTTGGCTCACCTTTGCCACTTGGCTAGGTCCTTTGACTCTGGGGGCTGACAATGGACCTCAATGTGTTCTGGTGAAGTCCTTTAGCTGCACAGTGAATTTTTCTTCCCCCCCCTTCCCTTCTCCACGTCTCCAATCAAGGCAACCTTCAGCTCTGTATCCAGTTCAGGTGCACTCCAGTCAAGTCAGGATGCTGTTCCTTTAGTTTGTCAGTTTCTGGGTTCCTTCACCAGCTTCTCTGGCGTTTTGGGTTCATTCAATAGCTGCCACCATGTTGTAAGGTTGTTTGGTGTTCTATTAAGAGGTTCAGAGGCTTGTGTGGTTGAACATAAATATTATTATTTATTGTTAACACATAACTATGTACATATCTCCAAGATCTAGCCTTATCTAGGTGATAATCTGCATGCTGGCTTCCCTCAGACTATTCTATACACAGCCTACTATCATATGATTCTCTACATCACAATGTGGCCAATACTGTTTTCCAATCCCACATTAACCATTGCTATGCCAAACTGCAACACTCTTGAAGCTTTTCATCTTGCACTCATCAGGACAAATGCAAGAATACCAAACACCAAAGGGAACAAGAATTTATACTGCATGAGAAGAAGGTGCTGATTGGTTGGCAAGTGGACTCTGACTTGTAGAGGCATTGCCATGGAGAGTGCACCAGGGAACACTTAATGGCAAACTTTTGTTTAAATTCAAACCAGGCAAGTCGGCTCTGATAGGTCAAGGAATTGCGATGGGGAATGAACCAGGGAATGGCTGTCCTCCAAGTTTTTGTCTAATTGAGAAAGGTGCAATATGTGGAAAGGCCCCTGTGTGTGAGTACATGTAGCTTCTAGCATGTGTAAGTGAGCCACACTGCAAGCCTGACTGATAATTTTAAATTGGTTATTTGTGTAATTCTTAGAATGAATGGGACTGTTTAGCTAGTGCTGTCCAACTTTAGAATCACATCTAATGATGGACACTATGTTCTGGGTTTTGCAAGCATGTGTTGGTTGAGTATTGTCAGTATTTTGCCTATTGCGAATAGCCAAAGGGACGTGCTGTTGGATACAGTCCATCAGTCATTGGGATGTATGGCCTATATGACCTGGCATCACACTGACACGGAGATTTATATACCATGTTCCTCATTTGTCTAATAGGCAGAATTTGTTTTTGGCTTGATGACATCATCCTGTTAGTGGAGAATACCACTCATGGTGCTATTACCTTGTCGCAGCATGAAATAGCTAGCTTCATCTATTGCTCAAACATTTGAGATACCTTACCCTTCCAGTGTAATGTAAAGTAGACCAGGCACATTTTAAAGCTGAAATTGGTAGTTTTAGTCCCATGCATGAGTTTATGTGATATATAATGAGCAATGATTGGATTGGGGTAGCCATCATTCCACAGAATAGCTTTGTTGTGCCCTATTTTGGCATCAAGCTTGCACAGTGAGCAAATGGCTTGGGCCTATCAATGTTGCTGCTAAGGGCAATCTGATAGCTCATGGAACTTTAGGAGTCCTTGCACGTATATTGACCATTCCCTAGTTCATTTCCCATAGCAATGCTTTGACCCGTCAGAATCGACTTGCCTGGTTTGAATTTATACAAAAGCTTGGTAGTTAACTGTTCCCTGGTGCATTCTCCATTGTGATGCCTCTACTAATCAGAGACCACTTGCCAACCAATCAACAGCCTCTTGTCATGCAGTATAAATTGTTGTTCCCTTTGAAATTTGGTATTCTTGTGTTTGTCCTGAAGAGTGCAAGACAAAAAGCTTCAGCAACAAGTTTCTTTTCTCAGCAATATTCAAGTACCATTATGCTGGAAATGGGAAGCAAAAGTAAGACCTATTTATTTCAAATGAATGGGCTTTATTTGGCAGTTGATGTGATCTGGGATTAACTGTCTGAGCAAGTTGTGGGAAAAGATGTACAAGTAACTTTAAAAAGGGAATTGGTTAAATGCTTGAAAAGGGAAATATTTGTGGGAAGAAGTGGGGGGCACAATGGACTGAATTACCTGCATCATTGTGTGATTCTAGTGAGTCACAAAATACAACAGCAGCAACTGTTAATTGTGATTTGATTTATCATTGGGTCATTGTAATAGAATCATTGTTGAACAGAAGAAGCCCATTTGGCTCTTTTTTTGTTGAATACAAGTCTGTTTGTTTTGATACGGGATTAAATACTTGAGGGTTATAAAGTTTTGAATGGGCTTTCATGAATGGGAGTGTAGTGAAAGTCATAATAGGTATTTAGATATTTATTTTATTTCATCTCAACATGGCTCCTGATGTCTGCCCATGGTGAATATGGGGTCAGTTGGCACGATGGGTATAAGGTGAAAGAGTGGCGGGTGAGCAGCATGGGCTGCTGTGAGTTGGCACTAAGTTTGCATGGGGGTTATAAGGGGCCATGGGGATACAGGTTGGCATGAGTTGACATTAAATTGGCATGGAGGCATAAGGACCCATGGGGGTGGGTGGGGGGAGGATATTAAATTGGCATGGGGGACATGGGGGATGGGTGGAGGAACCATGATTTGGAATATGAAGTTGGGTATGAGGGGCCATGGTGGTGGGTGGGAGCATGAGTTATCATGGATGGGGAGTGGATGGGGTGTGATGTGATGTGAGGGGTGAGGAATGGAGGGCCTAATATTTACCAACATGACTGGGGGCAAAGTGCCAGTGAACCAAGGCAGGCTTTTAACCAGGCCACCTCAGTATTCAGTACCCGCTGTGGCTGCCTCTGATCTGTATCCAGGGGTGGGAGCCCAACTCCAGGATATTTCCTGACTCGTGTTACCCAATTTGGGAGCAAGATTCTAAGCCAATGTCTCTATCTGTGTGCTAACCTGTTGCAGTGGATCATCAACCTATTCAGATATCATATCATTGAAATCAATGGAATTAAAAGCTACAATGGGCATGTGATCATTCTTTATCCTAGAATGACCTAGCTGCAGTGTAACGAATGGCTTTCAATATCGACTACAAACAAAGAACACATTACCCTGTGGTACCTATCTGGTCAATCTCCTTTGCACCCTTTACAAATCCTTGGCATCCTTTCCAAAGCGCGGTGCCCACAATTGGTATAAGTCCATGTTCTTAAGCGACCAATTTTTAATTTAGAATGAGACCACCACCCACCCACCTGCCCCCACTACCCCCCCCCCCCCCCCCCCCCCCCCCCCCCCCCCCCCCCCCCCCCCCCCACCCCCCCCACACCACACCATTGACCACGCAACACTCACTCCCCCCTAAAAAACACACTAGAGTGATGGGTGCACATTTTCAATGCTGAAGATCCTGTTGGATTGAACAGAACTGGCGCCCTCCTGTTCCATTTAATCAATTTAATACAGCAAATAGATTTAATTCCGAACAAATACCCATTACTTTGGAATTAACTGCTTTTTTTTAGGAACAGCTCAAATGAACAGCTTTCACAATGGAGCAAGGCCCACACTACGGATGAAAGATCCATTTGGACCATCATGCCTGTGCTAACTCTTTGAAAGAGCTATTTAACTTATCCCACTCCCTTGCTCTGTCTTCATAACCCAGTAAATTTCTCCTTTTTCCAAGTAAATATCCAATTACCTTTTGCAAATTACTATTGTATCTGCTTCCTCCACCCCAGGCCATGCATTCCGGATGATAACAACTCGTTGCATAAAAAACAATCTCCTCTTCCTACCTCTGATTCTTTTAGCAATTACCTCAATCTATGTTCTCTGGTTATTGACCCTCCTGCCAGCGGAAACAGTTTCTCTCTTCCTGCCCTGTCATAACCCTATATCATTTTGAACACCTCTCACTCCTCAACATTCTTGGCTCTAAGGAGAATAATTGCAGCTTCTCCAGCCTCTCTACATAACCAAAGTCCATCATCGCTGTGGTACCAATCTAGTCAATCTCCTTTGCACCCTTTTCAAAGCCTTGGCATCCTTTCCAAAGCACGGTGCCCACAATTGGTATAAGTCCATGTTCTTAAGCGACCAAGTTTTATTTTAGAATGAGACCACCACCCACCCTCCCCGCCCCCACCATCCCCCCTCGCCCCACACCACACCATTGCCCATGCAACACTCACCACCCCCCCCCCTAAAAAACACACTAGAGTGATGGGTGCACATTTTCAATGCTGAAGATCCTGTTGGATTGAACAGAACTGGCGCCCTCCTGTTCCATTTAATCAATTTAATACAGCAAATAGATTTAATTCTGAACAAATACCCATTACTTTGGAATTAACTGTGTTTTTTTTTTAGGAACAGCTCAAATGAATAGCTTTCACAATGGAGCAAGGCCCACACTACGGATGAAAGATCTTTCAGTGTAAAATTAGATCAGTTGTAATGAGTGGACAATCTTCACTTTTCTCAACCCGTTGCATTTAAATGAACTATTTATTTTTCTAGGACAATGCGCAAGTCATTTGTTCTGATTGAGGAAATTGTCTTGCTTTATTAGCACACAGACAATTTCTATTCTGCAGGTAGCTGATTGCACGGTTAAGAACATTTATTCCTGAATAAGTATCACTTTGTTCGAAAAGCTGCTTTTACATCTGGATTGATGCATATTGTATAGCATTGAATCGCGTGTATTCTGAACAAGGGTCCTATTGCTTCTCATGAACAGCCTTTACTCTGGGATTATTCCCATGGTCCTGAAGTGAACGCGTCTCAAGAAACTATTATTGTAAAGGACTGCTCAATTTTACTTTCTGGGAGGAAGAGTGACTGACCTGGAATTGACATTTAACTTCACCAATTTGAACAGCTTTATGATGGAACATTCTCCTTTGGTAGAATATTGAGGAACTTTCATTCTGAAACATGGCGCGTGGTATGGGAACAAATAGCTGAGAGAATCTGTCTGCTTCTACCCAAGGAGCAGATTGATCTGTAATGAACAGATTTTACATTCGGGGAATAGGATTTATGAGCTGTGTTTATTGTTGAGCAAATCTTCTCAGACTGGGACAAACAATTTGGGCCGAATCTTCCCCTTTACACAGAGACAGGTTCGGAGGCTGAATTGGGAATAAATTCAGGCAGTAAAACTGGACAACTGATTAACATGAATTAAGTGGCTACTGAGGGCAAAATGTTGATACGGCAGGACCTTTCCACTAATGAGACAGGTACCCAGCCCAGGCTATCGAGCCAGTAAGGCCTAACTTTAACTCTGTCCACTCCCCTTGTTGCCTTGCATCACAGAGGACCACAGCTCCGGCTGCAGTTTATCATGTGAAGGGGTTCTCTCTCCACATTACTGCCACACAACATCATGGCCACCGACCTGGGCTGCCACCTCTGCCCATGCCTTCTTGGTGAGATGCGATGGCCTCCTCTTGCCATCCCTGAGTATCACGATGTCCGGCCTGGCACTGAACTCCTCCACCAGGATTCTCAAGCACTCATCAGAGAACCGGGGGACGAGTGCAGACTTGCCCTCCCGCCTGGCACCGGTGACATTGCTATTCCTTCCTTGAACTCGACAGCTCCCTCTGTGTCCCCTGGCAACCTTCAGGGAGCTGCCCCTGCTGCTTTTCAAACCTCCACCAGGTCGCCATTGGACCCGGCGCCCGACAGGTTCCCACCCCCACCCAGCCTGTCCGACCAGTGAAAGGACGCATTTCACACAAAAACACAGTCTCACCTGGGAGCGGATTCTGCATCTGCTTCTGGACCCACTGACATTGCCTGCACAGCAAGTGTAAAATTCAGGTCAAAATCTTAATTGGGGGTGCTTAATTGGGGGAAGGCTAATTATAACAATATTAGGCAGGACCTGAGGAATCTAGACTGGAGGCGGATGTTTGAGGGCAAATCAACAACTGACATGTGGGGGGCTTTCAAACGCCAGTTGATAAGAATTCAGGACCAGCATGTTCCTGCAAGGATGAAGGATAAGTATGGCAAGTTTCAGGAACCTTGGATAACGAAGGATATTGTGAGATTAGTCAAAGAGAAAAGGGAATCATTCGTAAGGGCTAGAAGGCTGGGAACAGATGAAGCCTGTGGAGAATATAAAGAAAGTAGGAAGAAAATTAAGCAAGGAGTCAGGAGGGCTAAAAGGGGTCATGAAAAGTCACTGGCAAACAGGATTAAGGAAAATCCCAAGGCCTTTTATACATATGTAAAAAGCAAGAGCAGGGAAAGGGTAGGCCCACTCAGGGGCAAAGGTGGGAATCTGTGTGTGGAGCCAGAAGAAATGGGAGAGATACTAAATGAGTACTTCTCATCAGCATTCACCAAAGAGAAGGACTTAGCGGTCGATTTGTCTAGGGAAGAGTGTGTAGATAGCCTGGATCATGTTGAGATCATAAAAGAGGAGGTGTTAGGCGTCTTGAAGAATATTAAAGTGGATAAGTCCCCAGGGCCAGATGGAATCTACCCCAGAGTACTGAGGGAGGCAAGGGAGGAGATTGCTGGGGCCTTGACAGAAATCTTTGTATCCTCACTGGCTACGGGTAAGGTCCCAGAGGACTGGAGAATGGCCAATGTTGTTCCATTGTTTAAGAAGGGTAGCAGGGATAATCCAGGAATTTACAGGCCGGTGAGACTTATGTCAGTGGTAGGGAAATTATTGGAGAAGATTCTTCGTGATAGGATTTACTACCATTTGGAAGCAAATGGGCGTATTAGTGAGAGGCAGCATGGTTTTGTGAAGGGGAGGTCGTGTCTCACTAACTTGATCGAGTTTCTCGAGTAAGTAACAAAGATGATCGACGATGGAAAAGCAGTGGATGTTATCTACATGGATTTCAGTAAGGCCTTTGACAAGGTCCCTCATGGCAGACTGGTACAGAAGGTAAAGTTGCATGGGATCAGAGGTGAGCTGACAAGATGGATACAGAATTGACTTGGTCATAGAAGACAGAGGGTAGCAGTGGAAGGGTGCTTTTCTGAATGGAAAGCTGTGATTAGTGGAGTTCCACAGGGATCAGTGCTGGGACCTTTGCTGTTTGTAGTATACTTAAATGATTTGGAGGAAAATGTAACTGGGATAATTAGTAAGTTTGCAGATGACACTAAGGTTGGAGGAGTTGCAGATAGTGAAGAGGATTGTCAAAGGATACAACGGGATATAGATCAGTTAGAGACTTGGGCGGAGAAATGGCAGATGGAGTTTCATCCGGACAAATGTGAGGTAATGCATTTTGGTTAGTCTAATACAGATAGGAATTATACAGTAAATGGCAGAACACTTAAGTGCATCAACGGGCAGAGGGATCTGGGTGTACAGGTCCACAGGTCACTGAAAGTGGCAACGCAGGTGGATTAGGTAGTCAGGAAGGCATATGGCATGCTTGCCTTCATTGGCAGGGGTATTGAGTATAAAAGCTGGGAAGTCATTCTACAGCTGTATAGAACCTTGGTTAGGCCTCACTTGGAATGTTGTGTGCAATTCTGGTCACCACATTACCAGAAGGATATGGAGGCATTGCAGAGGGTGCAGAGGAGGTTTACCAGGATGCTGCCTGGTCTGGGGGTTATTAGCTATGAGGAGAGGTTGGAGAAACTTGGATTGTTCTCACTAGAGCGACAGAGACTGAGGGGCGACTTGATAGAAGTTTACAAAATTATGAGTGGCATGGACAGAGTAGATAGTCAGAAGCTTTTTCCCAGGGTGGAAAAGTCAATTACTAGGGGACATAGATTTAAGGTGAGAGGAGAAAACTTTAGAGGAGATGTGCGGGGCAAAGTTTTTTACGCAGAGGGAAGTGAGTGTCTGGGATTCTCTGCCAGAGGAGGTGGTGGGTGGAAGCAGGTACGATAGTGGTGTTTAAGTGGCAGCTTGACAAATACATGAATAGGATGGGAATAGAGGGATACGGACCCTGGAAGTGCAAAATGTTTTAGTTTGACAGGCAATATGATAGGCGCAGGCTTGGAGGGCCAAATGTCCTGTTCCTGTGCTGTACTTTTCTTTGTTCTTTGTTCCTTGTTCTTATGTGGCTCTGTCAAATCTCCCTTCTTTGCTCCAAGGGGAACAATCCCAACTTCTCAAACTCAACCATGTAGCTAAAGTCCTTCATCCCTGAAACCGTTCTGGTGAATCTCCTTTGCATTCTCTCAAGGACCCTTACATCCTTCCTAATGTGTAGTGACCAGAAGTGGATGCATTATCTGGTGTGGCCCAACCACAAGGTTCAAAATAACCTTCCTACTTTTGTACTCAACAGCTCTATTTATGAAACCCAAGAAAACATTTGCTTTGCTAACCTCTCTCTCAGTATGGCCTGCCACCTTCAAAGATTTGTGGGCATGGACCCCAAGTCACTTGGTCCATTTACACTCTTTAAAACTGCACCATGAATTCTATATTGCCTCTTCCTCACCCTTCTGGCAAAATCACATTTGCCATTGTCAACCCATTCTGCTGGTCTATCTATGTCCCATTGCAGCCAATTGAGAACATCCTCAGTGTTTGCCACACCTCTCCAACTTGGTATCATTGGCAAACTTTGAAATGTTACTTTGCATTCCAAAATCCAAGCCATTTATATATACCAAAAATGAAACAGTAGTCCCAGCACTGAAACTTGGGGAACTTCACTGTTTATCATCCCCCAATCTAAAAAATAACAATTTATTATGACTCATTTCTGTCCTTAAAGTCAATTTTTTATCCACGTTGACACTGACCCTCTCTATTCCATGAAGCTCAATTTTGTTAATCAGCCATTTTTTAAAATTCTTTCATGGGATGTGGGTGTCGCTGGCAAGGCCAATATCTGTTGCCCGTCCCTAACTGCCCTTGAACTGAGTGGCTTGCTAGGCCATTTCAGAGGGCAGTTAAGCTGTGGGTCTGGAGTCACATGTAAGCCAGACCAGGTAAGGACAGCAGATTTCCTTCCCTAAAAGGTATTAGTGAACCAGATGGGTTTTTACAACAATTGATGATAGTTTCATGATCACCATGGTCTAGCTTACAATTACACATTTTATTAGTTCAGTTTAATTGCCACCAGCTGCTGCGGTGTGATTTGAACCACTGCCCCCAGAGGGTTGGCCTGGGTCTCTGGGTTACTATCCCACTGACATTACTACCATGCCATCGTCTCCCCACAAGCCGTGGTACTTTGTCAAACGCTTTCTTAAAATCCATATAGACAACATCCACTGCATTTCACCAACCTTCCCAGTTACTTCATCAAAAAATGTAATTAGATTATTCAAACATGAACTGGCTTTTACACATTTGTGGTGGTTATCCTTAATGAAGTTAAACCTCTCCAAGTGTCTGTTAATTCTTTCCTGGATTATTATTTTTAAAACCTTAAACCGCGGATGCTAAACTGACTGGCCTGTAAATATGGTCCTGCCATTGGAATCAACAGGCTCTCTGCAGCCTTGCTGGTCTTATCAGTGGATCCTGGCCTCATCTGCACCCTCTCCACCTCCCTGTAAATAGCAGAGCCAAGGTCCCTGGTTCCTTTGTTTCATAAAATGTAAAGAATAGCTCCAGTGCTTGATCACAGCACATTGTACTAGAATTAATAGCTTTCATTTTAGCATTTATTGCGTTGCAGTGAAATGCTTTCACTCTATAACAAGGTCCATTAAACAGGAAAAAAATAGCTTTTATTGGGAATATGGCCTACAGTGTTGGAGCGTTTTATAGAAAAAAGGCCAATTTATTGAAACAAACCATTTTGATACCAGACCATGTCTTCTACAGTGTAATGAATGATTTTTTATTCTGGCAAATTCCATTTAAATTGATAGATTGTGCAGTATTCACTCTGGAACATGCTAAGTTGCCTTGGAATGAACAGATTATAGAATCTCTTTATTGTCTTGTAATAAGAACTGTGCCCAATAGGCTCCATTCAACTGGGTTGAGTAACTTATGATTCTAAAGTGAAGCATATTGTCCTTCAGCAAACAGCTTTTGTTTCTGGAGGTAGAAAATCCTAGGTTAGAGATGGATATTTGGGTTGGATTATCACAGTCAGCGTTTCACAAGGAGGCACTCAGTATTTCACATTGACAGCATCACAGATAAATACTGAGGGCTGGATTTTGATGTGCTGGAAGTAGGGGTGGTTTACTAGCTTGTAGGAGACCGGAAGTCAGTGCAGCACACCTGTCAGTAGCATTTTTAACCCAGTCGCTGCATTACCACATAATTTCTGGGTTTCTGACCAATTAGTGTCGTTGGTCGTAATGACAACCCTCATAAAGAAATTTCGGCTCTAGTATTTAAAGGGACGCTCCAGTCCGGCAATTTGTAGGAGTTTGGAGTTGGGGACCAAAGGGAAGGAAATGCTTGAGTGGGGTCCAGAGGCTGTGCCTTGATACAGTGTTGCCTCCCTGGATGTGTTTCTGGGAGCTGTGAGGACCCAGTGGAATTCAAGTACAATGAGCTGTGATCAATCACTGGAGACATTCTTTACATTTTGTGAAACAAAGAAACCAGAGACTGGGAAGAGGTTGGCTAGAACATCAAGAAAGCACGGAGATGGTACAAGAGGTTAAGCAGCAAGAGCATTGTGCAACAATCCTGCATCCAGTACAGGAAACAATTCAAAGACCTATTCAAGGCAGGAAAGGTGAGAGCAATGGGACATGTACCCACATCCTGATGTGTTTATCACCCCAATCCCCTGACTGTGTCTTCTCAAGCCTACTGCAGCACATCACACCTCACAGCAACTTAGCATGCAGGTGCAGCCATCCCTCTCTGCCCATGTGCTTCCTCACGTCTCCACCTATCCATCCACTCAACCTCACCTTGATCTCTTCTTTCCCCCCTTGCAGGAGAAGGGATATAGAGCATGTCAGAGAGGCAGGATGTGAGTCTCCAGCTATCCCCCAGCTGACAAGCTCTGAGGAGCAGGCACTGGGTATCTGCGGAGCCTTGGCCTGCCTGGTCATTGGAGGTATGGGGTTGCCAAGATACCTGGAAACACAATTAAATAGCAGGAATTTAACAGCATGGGATACATCACTCACTCATATTGATCTGAGTGAAATATCATAACTTCAAAGTTTGTAATTGCATCAATTGGTATGGAGGAGATTTATCAGGATGTTGCCAGGACTGGAAAATTTCAGTGATGAGGAGAGATTGGACGGGCTGGGGTTGTTCTCAATGGAACAGAGGAGGCTGAGGAGAGATTTGATTGAGATGTAAAAAATTATGAGGGGCCTGGATAGAGTGGATGGGAAGGGCCTATTTACTTTAGCAGACAGGTCAGTGACTAGGGGACATAGATTTAAAGTGATTGGTAGAAGGATTAGAGGGGAGATAAGGTAAAATCTTTGAGGGTTGTGGGGGTCAGGAACTCCCTGCCTGAAAGGGTGGTAGGGGCAGGAACCCTCAACTCATTTAAAAGGTGTCTGGATGTGCACCTCAAGCACCGTAACCTTCAGGGCTACAGACCAAATGCTGGAAAGTGGGGTGAGGCTGGGGGTGGCTCATTTTATGGCCGGCACAGACATGATGGGCCAAGTGGTCTCTTCCTGTGTCATAAACGTTCTATGGCCAGGTTTTTACGGCCCCGGCATGGTGTGCTCCCACCCTGCACCCCACACCCACCACACACCTCCCCCCCACCACACCCCCCTCCCCCACGCCCTCCCACACACACGCACCCCTCCCTCCGCCCTGCTGGATGCAGCGAGCCATTTAAGTCTCCATTCAATTCGGCAGGACTGTAATATCCCACCGAAAATCCTGGCCTATGCCCCTATACTATGATTAAGCACTCTTACCTTGACAGAACGCATCCACATCCCCCACATCCACATCCCACAGGAGGTGATTCCGATACAGATGACGTTGATGATGACAGTGGCTCTTAGATGGGCTCATACACTGTGAGTGTGCACCACCACAGGATTCATGCAGACCATGCCACAGCTCAGTTACTCACACTTTGATTGAACCAGCGAGGTAGGTTTTTACATTGGTGACTCACACATCAAGAGTGAGCAAGATCAGATGGCTGATACAGCGATGGGAGTGGAGAGTCTGAATCGGAAGGTGCAGTACTGTCCAAGCTCTTTTCAGCTGGACACAGACGCTGAAGCTAAGGGCTGTTGACAAAGCGGAGACTGCTGGAGCAGCAGCAGAGAATGTGTGAGGCACTGGCAGATGTTCCAGTCACACTGTACACCCTCACAGAGAGATTGGAGGGGACTGTCTCCATTGTGAGTGGCCTTTGCAATGACATCCTTGTCCATGGAAAAATGGGCCACCTACATGGAGCATCAAAAGCCCACAATCACAGGAGAGCATGCAGGCCCTCACCAACAGTTTGCATTCTGTGCTATTCAATGGCATTACCATCACTGAATCCCCCACTATCAACATCCTGGGAGTTACCATTGACCAGAACCTGTACTGGACTAGTCATATAAATACTATAGCTACAAGAGAAGGTCAGAGGCTGGGAATTCTGCAGTGAGTAACTCACCTCCTGACTCCCCAAAGCCTGCTTACCATCTACATAGCACTAGTCAGGAATGTGATGGAATACTCCCCACTTGCCTGGATGTGTGCAGCTCCCACAACACTCAAGAAGCTTGACACTGTCAAGGACAAAGCAGCACCCTTGATTGGCACCACATCCACAAACATTCACTCCCTCCACCACCGATGCACAGTAGCAGCAGTGTGTACTATCTACAAGATGCATTGCAGGAATTCACCAAGGCTCCTTCAACAGCAACTTCCAAACCCACAACCTCTACCAGCTAGGACAAGGGCAGCAGACACATGGGAACACCATCACCTGGATGGTCCCCTCCAAGCCACTCACCATCCTGATTTAGAAATATATCGGCCGTTCCTTCACTGTCGCTGGGTCAAAATACTAGAACTCCCTCCCTAACAGCAGGGTGGGTGTACCTACACCATGTGGACTGCAGCCGTTTAAGAAGGCGGCTCCCCACCACCTTCTCAAGGGCAATTCGGGATGGATAGTAAAAATGCTGGCCTGTTCAGCAACGTCCCATGAAAGAATGTTTTAAAGATCCCACGTAAAACAGAATGAACAACACCCTAGCTTTGATCTCATTTCCCCCCTAACCTGCAGCAAAAAGTCCGCTAGCACACTGCTAGTCAGGATGAGTTGCTGGGCCATGAGAGAGACGAGGGTGGAAAGGGACACAGAATTGAGGACTCAGCTCAAAGCATTACCCGCACCACCCCCCCCCACCTCAGACATTAGCTAACATACTGTCTAGTGTCTGATGCCTGAGGTTACCCTTGCACAGGTGTAAGTGGAGCAGTGTTTTGTGGTGGGGCTCCCACAGCTTTGAAAACCCAGGGAACACAGGTCAAGAGCATCTCAGCAGTCAGAGTCTGGGCAGCATGTCTCGCACGCTGAAGCCACGAGGGTTACACCAGGTAGAAGGGTTAAGAAAAGGAAGAGTAAAGCTTTCCAGTGATTAATGGTCATCAACATGAAACATCAACTCTGTTTCTCTCTCCGCAGGTCCTGCCTCACCTGAGTATTCTC